>NW_004444217.1:938900-951131 GCF_000243295.1 Trichechus manatus latirostris
GACTCCTCAGAGTGACCCTCCTGGCCCCACTTCTCTGTAAGAGTTGTGGCATTGGTTATTGTCTCCGCCGCCCCAACAACCGTCGCCGCTGCGACAAAATACATACTTCAGCTACTGGGAAATTAATCAATATGTCCTTATTCTCCTGTACAGGGGAGTAATTCAAATTGCACAGCTTGAAAAAGCACCTTGGGATATTTCCACATGAAAGATGTTATCTTCATATAAAAGGCTGTTTTTTTCACTGTTTGGTATTGTTTATTTCTCTTTTAATAAGTTCACCTGCTTCGGGGCAGCAACATTTTTGTTACATGTGGCAAAATATTTTGATGTATATCAAGACTCGAGTTCACCGTTCGATCTTGTTTGAGATCTCTTTGCACATGGTTATTTTGGGTCTGCAGGACATGGGATCTTGGGTGACAGAATGACGAATTGAAATGTTTGATAATCCTCTTGCAGGTTTTGGACCCACTGGGATCTGATGTCAGTAAAAATGTGATGATTCAGTTTATGGCACAGTTGACGATGTATGTGGTACAACTTAGGTTAGTTGGAAGTGTAGCTGCAAGGTAGTGATCTGTTAGAAATATTTTTGTATTTACTATGATAGCATGGGTTGAAGGATGTGATGAAGACATGAAGGGTGAAAGGAGGGGACCTTTTCTGCAAAGCTACGAGTGTTCTAGGTCGGGCTTTTACCAGTCACAGTGGTTGTCACTCCCAGAGGGCAGTGTGGTCCACAAGTTAAGTACTGGAATAGAAATAAACACATCTGTTCATACCCTTGGTGCTACAGGAATCTCATCATTGATTTTTGGATTTTTTACCTTTAACAAATAATTCTTTTTCACATTTCAGGAAGAGCTATGACTATAAGAAACACAAGTGCACATAATTCTTAAAGTTATTAAATGGAAGAATATTGTAATAACTATGCAAAAGTCTGAATTAAGAGGATGCCATATCTCTCAAGTTCATTTGATAAGATATTCCAGACCCAGATTAAGAAATATTGGCTATTTCTTCAAGATGTCACTTATCAACATCTTGATTCTAAAAGAAAACGTAAATATAAAAACTGAAACTCAGCAGCAATTGCTGGGTATTCAGTTGTTCTAAAAGGAGCTACATACACATATTTTCGTCTAGATTATCATAAAAATAAATAGGACATTTTAGTTAGTATTAATGATAACATGATAAAAAGAAAAATTAAGTCCTAGTAGAGAACTTGTGAATGAAGACCTGAAAATATTTGTAGACCAAAGTTAGAGCAGTCCTGATAATATCGGGAATAGGCATTGACCCATGTGGCTTGGTGACATTCATTTGATTGTCACACTCTAGAATGATAATTCTTTAATTTTAATAAGTTTGCACACAAATCTTACTGATCTGGAAGACATTCAGTTTTTTCTTTAAAAAAAAAAAAGTAATGAATTTAATAAGAAACTTCCTCTCAAGACTCAAAAAAAAAAATCAAAAATCTGTTAACAAAGCTAGTATCTAAATTGAAAGTAAGTTTCTGACAAAAAAACTAAACATTCAAAAATAAGATCTCAGTTTGTAGTGGTCAGAATGGCTGGTATTCTTACACAAAAAAGAAACTACTTTTTAAGTGCGGGGATTTAAAAGAAATTTTAATTTCAGTCATGAAAATTCTATTAGAGTATTATGAACAAAAGACTAAAAAGTATATCTTGTATAAAACTTGAATGATCTTCAGTTAAGCCATAAAATACTTGTCCATAGAATATGAAAGCTTTCTAACAGTATTAAAGGTCAATTGATTCAAAATTTGAAAAATGTATTTAGCAATAGATAAGTCATACAATATGAAACACTACCCAATTAAAAAATTGGTATGATTTGTTTTAAAAGGCTTCCAAATGCACAAAGAAATGTTGTAATTGTGAACCCTAAAAAATTAAGCTCATGGAGTAGATATCAGCTAGAAGTGGAAAAAAAAAATCTATCATGAGAAATGATGCCCCAGTTATGTCAGATAAACAATCTGGACCGACTGGAATTTTAAAATAAGAGACAGTGTGAAAGTCAAATCCATTCTTCTAAAAAAGACAAACCAATTTTGTCAGTATGTATGCAAATAATAAACAGAAAAATTGTATCTGATTCCATTATGAGAAAGCTTTTACATACGTTGGAACAGGTTGGGTTTAGAAATCTAACGTTTCAGTGTAAATATTAGAAAATGAGATGGAATATTCTGAAGACAAGTTATCATCAAATTGTGATATGCTGTAAAGGGCAAAATACACACCAAATTTTGAAATCTGAGTAAAAAAATATAAACTATGTCATTAGTAATAATTCTATATGGATTACATGTTGAAATGATAATATTCTGCATATATGGATTTATACAACACATTACTAAAATTAATTTCTCCTGTTTCTTTTTACTACTTTTTAAAATGGATACTAGAAAATTTAAAATTACATTTGTAGGTAGAAAACATTGGTCTGGATGTTTAAAAATTTATACATCAAAGCTTTTGTTGTCATGATTATTATTACATCAGGTACCTCCCCTAAAATTTAAACCAATGCCTTCTATGCCATAGATTAGTCCTTCAACATATCCTGTGATGCTGAGCAAAACTTTTTTTTTAGTTTATAATTTAAATTATTTAATTTGGAAAAGCAAAATTATGTTTAAAATTGGCATGTTATATTAGTAAAATTTGGCTATAACAAGACAATAAATGGATCAAGATCATCAATAAAAATACAAATATTACATATAAGGTAGGAAAAGAGTTACGTTCCATAACCTTGAGCAGCAGACAAATCCTAGTAAACACACCAAAGTTTATCGTTTTTCTTCCTATGATGATACCCTGAATGCTAAGCTTTTGGAAGATCCCTGCATGCTCCATGTTATCAGAATTTTGGATAAAATGTTCCCATTTTACATTGAGAAAACCAATATAAGGTACAAATAGAGCAAATGAATCATGTTTCCAATGATGATTAGGAGGAAGTCAAGAGCATATTGATATCTATATCTGTATACTCACAGAATACCATATTGTGCTTATATGCTAATGTTTACACATTTTCCAATTCAAAAAGTTTGTTTGCCTTCTAACATGCTAATTTACGTAGCATTTGGATTTTTTAGCAGAAGAACAATCAAGTTAATTGATCTTTTGTTATTTACTTATTTTTCCATTGGGCACCTATGGATTTGTTCATTACATGATTTGCAAATTCTTTTTTTTTTTCATTTATTCATCAAATTTCTTCCCTACTCTGCATTAATGACATCATGTTGGAAGCTTGAAATTGTCCATGGTTGGAGTATTTATGCCATGAAAATGGCAAAGGTTAAAATCAGAGCTGTCTTTCTTTTTTTTATTGGGAACTTGTTGTCAATTACTTACCAGTACACCATAGCAAGTCAAGTTGCCAGCCTTTACTGAATACCTACAAATGCTAAGGATGACTATTCTTGCAAATGAAACAGGCTCAGTGAGTTTTAATAATTTAAGTATAAACTGCCCCAATCCACTACAAAGTGGTGCAATAAAAGGCTCACATCACATCTTCTTACTCCTTTTCCCACACTCCCATTGAATTAAAAAAAAAAGCGAAAACAAACTACAGATGTAAAGGAATAGGGAGTTGTCCTCGGAAACAAAAGGGCTGAATACTTCTCATGTACCTTTTGAAATCAGGGAACTCAGGCTAATTCTGATTAGCAAACCAAGAGCCCAACTCAAGAAGAGAGAGGACTCAGCTGGAAAGAAGATCTGGCTCTTGGTGTTGAAGAGTTGAAAGTGGTCCACATTGAGAAGACTGGCATTGGTTTAGGAAGCATAGGGTCATGAACGGTCCTTGAGAGAATCTCCATCCTTACATCCTGCCACTTCCCTCTTCAAACTCTGTTCTCTAGCAACACAAGCACTAGAACTTTCTTTGCACATCCACGTCATACCTCCATGCTGAGACTCATTGTCACAATTGAAATCCACCCCTATTTTCAGACTTTGCACTGTCCCTGGAGGCACAAATGGTTTGTACTTGACTGACATAAAAGATGGCAGTCTGAACCCACCCAGTGGCACCAAGGGAAAAAGGCCTGGTGATCTGCTTACATAAAGATTACAGACAAAGAGAACTCTGTGTAGCAGTTCTACTCTATAATGCATGGGTCACCAGGAGTCGGAATCGACTAGAGAGCAGTGGGTTTGGTTTTTTTCTTTTCTCTGACTTTCTAGTTAATTCCGACTCGCTCATGTTTCCTGATTCACCTCAAGAGTGAGAATGGATCAATGGCTTCTCCTGGCCTCTGTAGTCCTACCTCTGTTGTGGCCTCTACCACACTGCTGGGAAGGACCTCTTCATTTGTCTGTCTTCCCCAATGGACAACAAGAGCCCGGAGAGGAAAAGCTGTATCTTTTCCAACTTTCTATTCTCACTGACTAGCGTATTTTGCCACACAAGCTGCTCACTCAGCAAATGTTTGCTGAAGTATTAAAATGCCTAGTAAGCCCTGGATTTGGTCAGTTTGCTTAACCAAATCCTCCTGTGTATTATCTTTAGACTCTATGTAAATTCTAATGACTACCTCCGTTCCCCAGCCTTTCCCGCCTCCACCCAGTGAAATTATTTTAACCCGTTTTCATTCTTATAAAAGTTTGAATAGAGAAAATGCCAAAAAGCACATGGGCTGGCAGTTTGACCCAGAGTTTAAGACGGATCTGTTTCTTTTGGAGGAGAATGTGCCTCTAAAACCTTGACTTGAGATCTAAAAACATCCTTTTGGTTACAGAATTGGCATATCATATGTTTCTGACAAAGACATAAACAGTCAGTAGCACCTAATATTAAAATCCTCAGCCTGAAAGACTGGTCACTTCAGAATTAGCTGTATACAATATTAAAAAAAAAAGAATCTAACCCTAAGAGACACCTCTTCTTGCCTCAGCGCTGGAGGTTTTAGGTCTTTGCAGTCAGCTCCTTCACCACATTTTTTTGGAGAGGGGAGAGGGGAGGCGAAGGAGTTTGCGGATTGTATTCTTTTTTTTTCCGTTTTTTTAAAATTGTGATTTAGGTGAAAGTTTACAGAGCAAATTAGTTTCTCATTAAACAGTTAACACACAGATTGTTTCGCGACATTGGTTGCCAGCCCTGCGATGCATCAACACTCTCCCCTTCTCCCCCGCGGCTCCCTGTTTCCATTCGTCCAGTTTTCCTGCCCCTTCCCGCCTTCTCGTCTTTGCTTTTGGGCTGGTGCGCCCATTAGTCTCATATACATGATTAAACTATGAAGCATGTCCCTCACGTGTGTTATTGCTGGTCCTACAAACCAAAAACCAGACCTGTTGTCCTCGAGTTGATTCCAACTCACAGTGACCCTCTAGGACACCGTAGAACTGCCCTATAGGGTTTCCAAGGAGTGACAGGGAGATTCAAACTGCTGACCTTTTGGTGAGCAGCGGGGCTCTTAACTGCGGCACCACCAGGGCTCTGTTCACCCTACAGTGCTGTCTAATCTTTGGCTGAAGATTGAACCTCAGGAGTGACTTCAGTACTGAGTTAAAACGACTCATGGTCGGTCCCCACATTTTGATGCATTCTTAAACATGAGTATTCCTTTTTTGGAGGATCAGTGAATTTCCCTTACATCCATAAGCGCAATCATTTCTTAACTCGTTGATAGCTTTGAGACAGAGATCCTGCTGGTTTGAAGGGCTTTTCACCTGCTTTGCAATGAGAAATGATGAATTAATTACAGTCTTCTCAGGAGCTAGTCCCACTAACCACTCTACGGATTAAGCCGTTTGATCTCTCTGTGTAACCTTAAGACAGAAGTCAGGCAAATTTCTATACTACACAGACACAGACATGGCAGGAAGGACAGGGTTTGTTTGTTTGCTCATTTTTAATAGGAGTAAGCAGCAGCATATACCTTGCTATGAGGAACTTTTCCATGGAAGTCATCTTTTTGATAATGTAGAAGATAGAAGAGCTGGGTGTGCACAATAGAACATTACATATAGTGCTAGATTAAGAATCGAGAGACTTAAGAGTTTAATCAAAGCTTTGCCACAAGTTTGCAGGAGTTTTTTCAGATCGCTAAGGTTACAATGGCTCCGAAATTTGGGATATCCTTGATATTAATGTATTCTGGCAGCACTACAGAGGTCATCAGGCACGGTGATGGCAGTGCCAGCTGGCGTTGACATATGTGCAATCACCACACACACCGCCAGACCTGGTCTCTGCTGTCCATGCCATTCCCCACGTGTTCGTTTCAATACCTTTCAATTATTTATTCACTGAGTACCTGTTAAATGTCAGGAGTTCAGTAGTGGTGCAAATGGTTAACATGCTTGGCTGCTAACCGAAAGGTTGGAGGTTTGAGTCCATCCAGAGGAGCCTTGGAAGACCTGGTGATCTACGTCTGAGAAATCACTCATTGAAAACCCTGTGGAACACAGTTCTCCTCTGACACATATGGATTAGAATTGACTTGACATCAACTGTTTTTTTATGTACCAAGTGCTTTGCTAAACAAAGGGAATTTAAAAATCAGTTTATCCCAGAGCTTCACAAAGTGGTACAGCTCAATATTAAGAAAATGATTCCTCAAATAAGGCATAATTATACGATGGGATATATATATTATAAAAGAGAAGGAAGGACACTGTGAGAAATTTTAACATAAAACTGAGAATCCTGCTCTACTCTAGAGAGTGCAGGATATGTCTTTCCTAGGAGTTGTTTGATTTGTGAATTAAAAAGGTAAGTAAAATCTAATTAAGTTTAAAAAAAAGCAGAAAAGTTATTCTTGGAAAAAAACCCAGCAGGTGCAAAAACTCTGAAGTTGGAGAAAGCATATGTTCAAATTCATGAGAATAGTCTAGTGCAGCCTGGCTTAAAGAAAGACGAGATCAGTGCGACTTAAAGCTGGAGAGGTAAGCAGAACCCACACTTTCATGACCTTGTAGACTGTTAGAGGTGTACGTTGACTTAGGGACTGCATGAATATATGCATGGCCTGGAGATACGGCCTTGTAAATTGTGTTAAAGATGTTTTTCTTGTTTTTGTGTGCCTTGAGTCGATTCTGGCTGATAGAGAGCCTATAGTTAAAGATTTGCATCTTTAATTTACTAGCAGTGGGAAGCTGTTAAAGTTTTAATGTGAGGGGATTATCACAAGAAAGTATTAATCCTTTAAAAAGACCACCGTGGCCATGGTTTGGAAAATGGACTGGAGATGGGGCGTGTCCATATGGGGAAACCAAAATGAGGCGGTTTGTAATCACTTAAGGAAGAGGTGATGACAGCTTGGATGACTGGCAACAGTAAAAAAGGAGATAAATTGTTATATTTTAGTTGTCTTTAAAAAATAAAATCATGAATATATGTTGCTTATAGGGAGTGAGAGATAAAAAGATATCAGGTTGGATGATTTATTAATAGTCATATTGTGAAAATATTGTGTATTTTTTCAATGCGAAAGAAAACTGTTGCTGTCCAGTCAATTCTGACTAATGACGACACCATGCCTGTGACAGCAGAAGTGCCCTACATGGGGCTTTTCAATGCCTGATTGTTTTCTAAGTACATTGCCAAGCCTTTCTTCTGTGGTGCCTGTTAGTGGCCTTGAACCTCCAACCTTGAAGATATACCAGGATTTCCCAATGCTATAGAGATGGCTAACAAAAAGCAAAGGCAAAAATATATTCTATGACAATTCTCTCAAAAAATGTCTTCTAAATAATCTTTTCCCCCACTTTGATTTAAAATGTTTTAGGGAAACAACTTTTTTGAGGGCAATTTTGTGAGAAAAAATTAGAGTGCCTACTTAGTAGTGCATTTGCTGAGCTTGGTGTAGGTAATATCCAAAGGATAGATGAGTAGAAGCAGTGGGAGTGATGGTGATGGAATGGTTATGGTTTGGCCGATAGAATTAGCATCCTTTAATTTGCAGGAGGAAATTAACAGATTGTATTCTTTAAAAATATTGGAAATGTTCTGGAGGAAAGGTTGGCAAACATCAATGGCAAAAATATATTTGAACTTGGTATTTATAAAATAAACATTTGATAGTCTGTGGGATAGAAGTTCCCTTTTCTATTATGTTCAAATGAAAATTCAGTCTAGAAAGAAGGTGATGAAGATACATTTGAGGATTTATATGAGCTTATATATGAATGTGTTTTATGAGTTTTAATATGGAGTGTGACTTTGATGAGAGTCAAGGAAATCATTGTTTATCCGTCTTTAGAGAAAGAGGTGATTTGAGTGATGAATTGAGAGCCTCTACATTAATCTCAGCAAAGCAGAATGGACCACAGACACTTTTATTAAGACAAGACACTTTTATTTAAGAGATAGATTTTTGTATTGAGATTTCCACGTAGGGATAGAATTTAAATGCACTGAGTTCCGTTACATTTTTTTACGTAGCTGACAGTTTTACCACAAGCCCAGTTATGAATGAACTAGAAGAAAGAGAGAGAATGAGGATCTTCTGCTCTTTACCCTTGTACCCAAGGAATCAAAAGAGAGAGGGAGGAAAAAGGAAGTAAGACCTGTTATTTGACACAAATATACATATCATTGATATGCACGTTTGTCATTGATGAAAGAAAAAATAGTCCCATCAGCAATGGGCTCATGGACACGTGAGGATGTGGCAAAGGCGATTGTCTTTGGAATTCTGAGAGAAAAATTGTCTTTGGAGCTTGCTTGGAATTCTTTTTTAATCCACTTATTCCTGACATAGAGGCTGTGATAGCCGAAAATCAGTTACAGGTGTCAGAACCTCCGCCAATGTTGGAGTCCAATGTTTGACACTGATACTGTAGCATGGATGTCTCCTATCCCACTTCCCAGAACTCCTTGTCCCTCACCAAGCCAGGCAGCTATCTCTTTCTACTGTAGGAAACTCTACCACAGAACTTACTCCAGTCTTCCCCTGATGCTTCAACTTGGGAAAACTTCTGGACAACACTATTCTACCCTTCCTAGTGACGTACAAAGGTAAACTAAGATTTGAAGCATATTATATATATAATATGCTTACTACTAAGTGGAGTGGCTAGTTAGAGGTAGAGAACGCCAGAAGGTGAATTTCTTTATCCCTAAATTATCACTTGTCACATTACCCCACTCGCCATAAACATGGCACAAGGAATTATGTTATAAATTGGATCAGTATTTTCATTGTAAGAACAATACTGCTTGGATCACTTATATTATGTAAGCACTTCACACTGTGGACTTTTCTGTAAAATGGTGCTTACCCAATTTCATACACTTTATATCACATCCATCCTGGCTACAGCCATCTCTTATACTCTTACAAATCCCCAGGGATGATAACATTCTTATTAAAATGGACTATTACCTGCTGAATCGATTTTCTGCTTCCAAGCACTCCTTGTTTATACATAAGGCATGTCATCGTTCTTCAAATATATGAGTCATATAATTGGCAGCAGATTTTTTATTACCAGCCATTTAATTCATTTTTTCTTAACTTTAGATTCATTTATACTGTTCCTCAAGGCTGAGAGAGAGGAGCCTGAATGACAAAGAAATGACTTGGCATTCACTAAGAGACATATTGGGTTCCATCTGGCCAAATTATAGAGCTACAACATGAATTTTATATATATTTATATATATGTTGTTGTTAGGTGCCGTCAAGTCAGTTTCGACTCATAGCGACCCTGTGCACAACAGAATAAAACACTGCCCAGTCCTGCACCATCCTCACAATCGTTGTTATGCTTGAGCCCACTGTTGTAGCCACTGTGTCAGTCCATCTCGTTGAGGGTCTTCCTCTTTTTCCCTGACCCTCTACTTTACCAAGCATGATGTCCCTCTCCAGGGAATGATCCCTCCTGAAAACATGTCCAAAACACGTGAGATGTAGTCTTGCCATCCCTGCTTCTAATGAGCATTCTGGTACTTCTTCCAAGATAGATCTGTTGGTTCTTTTGGCAGTCCATGGTATATTCAATATTCTTCACCAACACCACAATTCAAAGGTGCCAATTCTTCTTAGGTCTTCCTTATTCATGGTCTAGCTTTTCCATGCATATGAGGCAATTGAAAACACCATGGCTTGGGTCAGGTGTACCTTAGTCCTCAAGGTGACATCTTTGCTTTCAACACTGTAAAGAGGTCTTTTGCAGCCAATGCAATGTGTCTTTTGATTTCTTGACGGCTGCTTCCATGCATGTTGATTGTGGATCCAAGTAAACTGAAATCCTTGACAACCTCAATCTTTCCTCCCTTTGTCGTGATGCTGCTTATTGGTCCAGTTGTGAGGATGTTTGTTTTCTCTATGTTGAGTTGTAATCCATACTGAAGGCTGTCGTCTTTGATCTTCATCAGTAAGTACTTCAATTCCTCTTCTCTTTCAGCAAGCAAGGTTGTGTCATCTGCTAATGCAGGTTGTTAATGAGTCTTCTTTCAGTCCTGATGCCGCTTTCTTCTTCATATAGTCCAGCTTCTTGGGTTATTTGTTCAGCGTACAGATTGAGTAAGTATGGTGAAAGGATACTACCCTGATGCACTTCTCTCCTCAGTTTAAACCATGCAGTATCCCCTTGTTTTGTTCAAATGACTGCCTCTTGATCCATGTACAGATTCCTCATGAGCACAATTAAGTGTTCTGAAATTCCCATCCTCTGCAATGTTAGCCATAATTTGTTATGATCTACACAGTCAAATGCATTAGAATAGTCAATAAAACGCAGGTAAACATCTTTCTGGTATTCTCTGCTTTCAGCTAAGATCCGTCTGACATCAGCAATGATATCCCTGGTTCCATGTCCTCTTCTAAATATAATGTTATTTATTTCGTTGTGGTTGTTGAGAATGTACACAGCAGAGCATACACCAATTCGACAGTTTCTAAATGTACCATTTAGTGACATTGCTTACATTCTTTGAGTTGTGCATCCATTCTCATCTTCCTTTTCTGAGTTGTTCCTCCCCCATTAACATAAATTCACCGCGCCCTGTTTTTCCTATTTAATCTTTCAAGTTGCTGTTGTCAATTTGACCCCATATAGGTAGATCTTAAAAGAGCATAATGCTCAAGGTAGACATTTTTTACTGGTTAAGGTTTTAAGAAGACTTCAGGGAATATCTTTAAGGTTTAAAGATAATCTCAACGTGGATTTTTTAAAAAGTTAAAAAAAACTATATAATGGTGATTATAAATTCATTCATATAATATTTTTAAGCAAATTCATTTCCAGTCTCATTATCCTCAATTAGATATATAAATAATACCCCTCTATGGCTATGGGGGAAACCCTGGTTGCACAGTGGTTAAGAGTTTGGCTGCTAACCAAAAGGTTGGCAGTTTGAATCCACCAGCTGCTCCTTGGAAACCCCATGGGGTAGTTCTACTCTGTCCTATAGCATCGCTATGAGTTGGAATTGACTCCATGGCAGAGGGTTTGGTTTTTTTTTTTTTTAATGGCTATAGGGGAGCCCTCGTGGCAAAGTGGTTAAGAGCTAAGTTTGCTAACCAAAAGGTTGGCAGTTTGAATCCACCAGCTGCTCTATAGGGTCACTATGAGTCTGCATCAGGTCAGTGGCAATGGGTTTGGCTTGGTTTTTTTGGTTTATGGTTATAATCAGGGGTTGCTGATTATACTAGCAACTTTTAAGCACTTGACTACTAGCCAAGAGGTTGGCAGTTCAAACTCACCCAAAGGAATCTTGGAAGACATACCTGGAGGTCTGCTTCTGAAAGGTCACAGCCTTGAAAACCCCACGGAGCATTTCTACTCTGCATGCATGGGGTCGCCATGAATAGGAATGGACTCGACAGCAACTAACAACAACATGGCTATATTCACGCAGGACAACACAGGTATCTTTTCAAAAATAAAAAGTAGTGGCTTGTTTAAGATTTCTACTGCCTTGCAAAAAATCCGATGTAAGTTTGGCAAGCCAGAGTGTAGGGCAACTAGATTAAATTATAATTTTTTTTTTTTTATTGTACTTCAGGTGAAGGCTTACAGAACAAATAGTTTCTCGTGAAACAGTACTACACATTGGTTAACAACCCCACGACATATCAACCCTCTAACTTCTCAACCTTTTTTTTTGGTGAAAATACACGTAGCCAAAGATACACCATTTCAAAGATTTCTACATGCACAGTTCAGTGACATTGACTATGCTCTTCCAATTGTGCTGCTATTCTCACTTAAGATGAAG
>NW_004444217.1:951231-963579 GCF_000243295.1 Trichechus manatus latirostris
CTGCCTTCTGGCCCTTGTCACTGGACTCCTGTACCTCGTTAGTCTCATTTGGTTTTACGGGGCTGTCCAATCCCAGGCTGAACGGTGAACCTCGGAGATAACTTCACCACTAAATTATAAATTTTATTCTTTCTACCTACCTGGTTTCATGAGGAGCCCTGGTGGTGCAGTGATTAAGAGCTCGGCTGCTAACCAAAAGATCAGCAGTTCAAATCCACCAGCTGCTCCTTGGAAACCCTATGGGACAGTTCTACTCTGTCCTGTAGGTTCTCTATGAGTTGAAATCGATTCTACGGCAATGGATTTTTTTGGTGCTCATTATCAAATAAATCTGTCTAGCTATCTATATATTTATATGTGCATTTAAATAGTAATAGAATCGGACAGACAAAGTTCCTTGAAGTCTTCGCGTGTGCCTTCTACATCTTTAAATCTTTTAGTGTTTAGTGTGTGTGTGAGAGAGAGAGATTAGTAGAAAAACAAGAGTGGGAGAAGCCACAATGTATGACTCTAATGGGGAGAAAAGAACATAAATTAGCAACGATCGCACCTCTACTATGTGCACAAATTTGTTGCTTCTACATAGTCTCTCATTTTACCTCATCAGAAACCTATGTACTGAGTATTATTATCCACATGTTACAGATGAAGAAACCGAGGGTCATAAATGATCTTTTTCTAGGTCACAGAATCAATAGTGGGGCACGGTTGAAATCCACATTCGCCTTTCTGCATAATTCCAAAGTCTATTATTTTTCACTCTATCATGTCACTAATGTTAAAGGAGAGAGGCAAGCCACACTTTTATTACTTTGAAGTGATCTCTTCAGTGCAAAAGCTGTTGTTTATTGATAATAGTAAAAAAATTCATTTCAGATCAATCTAAACAGAAAAGCAAAGAGACTAATCCACGTATTTCCAGGTTTCTTCAGAGAGAAAAGGAAACTGTGTCTGTCATAAGAAAAAGTGAGCGTGGTTTATAGGTCATTTGAATCTAATTCTTTCCAGCATTTTCTTTTATTTTTTTGAATAAAATGTGTCTTTTCAAAAAATAATTAATTTCACACAATTAGAAGAAATTGATTAGAAATGGCAGCTTGTTCCTACCAAGAAAAATTGAACACACATGGGACCAATGGAAGCAGAAATGGGCAGGGTTGCCTAGCTTTTAAGAATATTTTAAGCTTGCAAATAATAACGTTTTCAAAAACTAAGGATTTGTTATTATTTTGAAAAAGAATATAATTTCACAGACTCTCAAAGAGAGGTAACTCACAGAAAAAGTCTGTGTAAAATGAGAGTTATAACAAGCTGTTTTCTGTTTTGCACACAACTCAAATGTTGAAATGTTTTTTTTTTATAAGCGTTCAGACATTTAAGTGAACTTAAATTTTTAAAATGTATTTCCGTCATTTGTACAAGAATATAATCATTCAGACTAGGGCGATGAAAAGCACGCAAAACTACTGCCCTGAGGGCAATAACTTTGAAGAATACTGCAAATTTAATTTAAAATAACGTTGCTGTATTTCTTATTGACATAATCTTATAAGCATTCAAAGTGAGTGATCCTTCTTCGAAGTCCTTTGCTGGTCGTTGACCTTTCTTTTTGTTTGTATGTTTATATCCTTGCTATCAAAGAAGACTACGTCTGTCATGAATTCAATGAGGTATGAGAAAAATTGACATCCAAAGTCATTAGTGTGTTTTGTAAGACATGATAAAACATACCAACCCATCAGTGACCTGTGCTTTCCAAACTAATATCGCTGTGAAGTATATAAAAAAAGGAACATGTTGAGTTACTGGAGACCTATGGCCATATCAGACATAATTGTTTATTGTTAACACTTTAACAAGTTTTCTGGGGTTGAAGAAACGAAGAGATTTCTATTTCTGTAGGTCATTTTAAAAAGCATTCATTAGACGGACAACTCAAATCTGAGAAAGAAACTCAAGGTGGAATCAGTTACATGACTAGAATCTGCAAAGACCAGAGACAAGGAATGATTGTGGTCAGGGTTACAGAGCTGTGTGTTTGGAGTTCAGCCTAGAAAACCGAAGTTATGCAAATGCACAAGCAGTTGAAGCTGGAGACCAAGTGGTGGGAGGGTGAGATGGGCTCACTGGGAAGGGCCTTAGATGAGAAAACGATTTTGGTTTTATCTTTATTGGACTAAAGTCTTGTGGTATGTGCTTAGTATGAGGTAGCTTTAAGAGCTGTGGACAGGACAGAAAAGCATTCATATAAATACGATTTTCCAGAAATGTTGTTTGGAAAGAATAGGGAATAAGATTTGTGAATAAGAACATACTTCTGTTTCAATCAGAAATGGGTAGGAACTGCAAATACATAACAATTTTATAGGAAAATTTGAAGTTGCAGGGGTTTAAGAAACTACACTATTACACAGCTATTCTTGATCCCCTTTTTTTCTCTATCCCTGTCTTTTCCTTGATGATTTTAGGATTTCTTAAGATTCAGGAAAATTATCGTAGGAATTACAGGCCACCACATATCTCAGGTGTGAAGAATCGAAGAAGTATGAACTTTCTTGGTTTGTTGCTTTATTTTGTTTTATTGTGTTATTTCATACGTCTCTTCCCACCACACTTGTGTAAGTTCTTAGGGATATTCTGAACAAAGATTTGTGATGACTGGCATATCCACGTGGATTGGGGTTGTTGGACTGTGGAGTGGGGGTTCTCTCAAATATCAACATCAAGTCTCAAATTGAAGAGAAGAAATCTTCTTCTACACCAAATAATCTGGTAGGTGGGAATTGTTTATTTTTTATATTCTGGCTCAAATATGTAGATACATATACCTACTCCAGCTACTATATACGTTGTTGTTGTTAGGTGCTGTCAAGTTGGTTTCGACTCATCCCATTCAACCCATTATCATCGAGTCGATTCCAACTCATAGCGACCCTATATTTTAGGTCCTAGGAACATCTTTTGCCCTTCTCTATTCTTAGCTGTGATTCAGAGTTCACAGTGTGGTCTCTCCATGTAGCCTACTTTGGGTTTTCTTGCAGCATCATGGCCTCGGGGAATTTGGAAAACTTACATGGTGACTGAAGGCTGCAAGATGAGTTATTATCGAAAAGAACCAGGTGGAACCTCTATAAAAATTTCTAACCTAGCCTCAGGAGCTATACGGTACCATTTCCATTCTATTATATATATATATATATACATAAAATTGTACTTTAGATGAAGGTTTACAGAACAAATAGTTTCTCATTAAGCAGTTAGTACAAATATTGTTTTATGACAACGGTTAAGAACCCGACTACATGTCAACGCTGTCCTTTCTCAAACTTGGGTTCCCTATTACCTGCTTTCCTGTCCCCTCCTGCCTTCTAGTCCTTGTCCCTGGACTGCTGTGCCTCATTAGTCCCGTTTTGTTTTATGGGGTTGTCTAATCTTTGGCTGAATGGTGAACCTCGGGAGTGACTTCATTATTGAGCTAAAAGGGTGTCCAAGGGCCATACTCTCGGGGTTTCTTCAGTCTCTTTCAGGCCAGTAAGTCTAGTCTTTCTTGGTGAGTTAGAATTTTGTTCTACATTTTTCTCCATCTCTGTCCAGGACCGTCTGTTGTGATCCCTGTCAGAGCAGTCAGTGGTGGTAGCCAGGCACCATCTAGTTGTACTGGACTCAGTCTGGTGGAGGCCGTGGTAGTTGTGGTCCATTAGTCTGGGACTAAGCTTTTCCTTGTATCTTGTTTTCTTCGTTCTCTCTTGCTCCTGAAGGGGTGAGACCAGTCATTTCCATTCTGTTTTACTGAATACAAGTGAGTATGTAAGATCCACTCAGGTTCAAGGGTAGGGGCATAGACATCACCTTTTGATGACAAAGATTTCCAAGAATTTGGACACTGTTTAAAAGCTATCTCTTGCATCACTAACCAAACGCAAAGAGAAAATTAAACAGAACCAAAGGTGATCCAGGTACTAGAATAATCAGATGGGGACTTAAAAATAACTAAGATACTTACTTTCAGAGAAGTAGATGAAGAGATGGAGAAACTTTACAAAGAAAATAACTAAATGGGAATTTTAGAACAGAAAATGCAATAAATAATATTAAGGACACAATATTTAGTTTAAGAACAGATTATTAGCATTTGATCAGAATATTCGTGATATAAATTAACACAAAGAGCAAAAAAGATAAAGATGAAAGAGAGAAAGAAACACAAGAGACAATGTAAACTGAAGAAGGAAAGTCACTGCAAATTCTAAGTCATTTCCAAGATAACAAAAAGATGTTGTGAATAATTTTATGCTAATAATTTTGGCAAATATGTGAAAGGGCTAAATTTGTTGCATCATGCCATTTACCAAAACTGACATAAAGAGCTATATAACTTTGAAAAATTTGCTACCAGTTAAAATCCAGGCTCAGATTACTCCAGTGGTGAATTATATGAAACATTTAAGGAAGAAATAGCAAGTTTCTAGAATCTCCTTCCAGAGATTAAAATAGGAAACATTTCCACGCTTATTTTATGATGTCAGCATGACTGTTATAACAACACCTCACAAACACATTTTAAGGAAAGAAAATTATAGACTAAATTCACTCAGGAACTAAACACAAAAATCCTAGCCCAAATATTTATCAAATCCATTGATATGTAAACCAGCTAATACACACAATAAAGCTGAGTTTACTATATGAAGGCAAGATTGGTCGAACATTTGAAAATCAATGCAATTCATAAAATTAACATAATGAAGTGAAAACAAATGGTTAACACAATTGATGTAGAAAAGCATTTGATTTATGTTAATACTTATTCATCATAAAATCCCTTAGGAAACTAGTAATAGAATGAAATTTCCTTAATCTACAAAAAACCTATAGCAAACTTCATAACTAAGAATGAATTATTAAAAGGTTTTGTCCTGGGCTGGGGAAGAAAGTCAGAATGTCAAATTTCACTATTATTACAGTGAAACCTGTCAGAGCTGGAACTTGACGGGACTGCCTTGTTTTTCTGGGTCTTGAGAATTTTCTGCCTTTGACAGGGTGCAGTCTTACCACTTTTCCATCATCTCTTAGTGGAAAACGTTTTAGTTTTCCATCTCTGATAGGTTTCCGCCTTACACAGGTTCTGTCTTTCACTGGTTTTACTGCATTAAACACCAGGCAATATAAAAGGATGTTGGTGGTGGTGACTGCCGGCAGGTCAATTCTGATGCATAGTGACCCCATGTGTACAGAGCAGAACTGCTCCATGGAGCTTTCAAGTCTATGACCTTTCAGAAGCAGGCTTGTCTTCTGAGATGCCTCTGAGTGGGTTTGAACCACCAACCTTTTGGTTAGTAGTCGAGAGCTTAATTGTTTTTGCCACCCAGAGACTCCTATAGTAAGGATATTGATAGATATATAGACAGATACTCATTGCTGTTGAGTCAATTCCAACTCATAGTGACCTTATAGGACAGAGTAGAACTTCCCCATAGTGTTTCCAAGGCTGTAAATCTTTAAGGAAGCAGACTCTACATCTTTCTCCATCTTTCTCCTGCGGATCGGCTGGTGGGTTCAAACCACCAACCTTTCAGTTAGCAGCTGGGCGCTTAACCATTGTGCCGCCAGGGCTCCTAGATAGACAGATAGATAGACAGGCAGACAGATAGGTATATGTATGTATATACGTATAAACACACACACACACCCTACAATTTTTAGTACTTGAAGATGGCATCATTGTTTACACAGAACATAATCTATGAACGAATATAATTAATAAGGAAATTTAACAAGATTGCAGGAGTTAATGCTATATTTAAAAAAATGTATATATAGTAGCAACAAAAATTAGCAAATGAAATTTATAAAACAAAACTACCTATGAAACGACTTAGTAAGAACTCTATTCATAATAAATCTAAATTTTTAAAATCATAAAAGATATTAAAGTGGACCTAAATAATTGAAAGAAGAGCCTGTTCATGGATTGTGACCCTCAATATTTAAAAAAAAGTAAGTGTTCCCCAAATGGATCTACAATTTCAATGAAATTCTAGTCAAAGCTCCTTCATGTTATGGGTGAATGTTCATAAATTTATTCTTAAATTTACATGGAAGTACAAAGGATGCAGAACAGTCAAGGAAATATTAAAGAAGGACAATGTGCAGAAAGTATAGTTTTAGATATCAAGACATTTTAAAGCTATAGTAATTTTAAAAGTATACTAATGTTACATGGATATCCAAATAGATAAAGGGAAGAAAATATTAATTTTCGAAACATAAGTTTATGTATATACACACATATATATCTATTTCACCGTCTTTAAAACAAACTGACAGCTGCCCTGGAGGAGTGATGGGATGAGCTCATCAATACAGATGCGGGGTCAATTGATACCCACATGCAAATAGAAATCTTGTCTTGCCTTGAAGCCCACATCATAAGTGCTATCAATTTTAAATGGATTTGAAATCTAACTGTAAAAGTGACATGGAAGGATATTTTTATGAACATGAGATGGATGATGTTATCTAAATAAAATTCATAGAGTGATAACCATAAAATATTGATAAGTTAGACTTCATTAACATTACAGATTTTTCTTGATCAGAGTAAACTGTTGAGAGAATTAAAAGACAAACAAAAACATATTTGCAATACATTTATACAACAAAGAACTGGCTCCATAATTTTTAAAGAACTCCTAAATACCAATAAATAAACACAGAAAACTTAATAAAACTATGGACAAAAGACTTCGAGTATCCCCACCAAAAAGATACCCAATAACCATTAAACATATTAAAGTATAATGAATACTTTTAGACAAAATTAAAGCCACAAAAAGATATTATTATTGATCAGAATAGCTGAACGTATTTTAAAAAATGACAATATCAAATGACAACAAGTATACGGAGCAAGTTGAACTCTCACAGACTACTATTGATTTTGTAGATTGGTACAGTAATTATGGGAAATTGGCAGTATCTACTAAAGCTGAGTATATATATATATGTAATCAAACCCAGTGCTTTCACCTTTAGGTGTATAGTCAGTAAAAATAATAGAAATATGCACATATGTGCAGCAAAGACACGTGTACATAGTAACATTATTTCTGATCTCAAACCGGAAACAAAACAAATCTCCATCAATATCCTTTGCCGTTGAGTTGATTCCCACTATAGTAGGATGCAAAAAGAAACTGTGTTATGCTCATACAGTGGCATATTACACAGTCATGAAAAATAAACTACTGTTACATCAACATGTATATGTGAATCACAAAGACATAATATCAAGCAAAATAAGACAGACAAAAAAGCATACACAGTGTGTGATTCTATTTCTAGAAACTTCAATCAGGCAAAACTTTTCTAAGTCAATAGAAGTCAGAATAAAGATTACCATTGGGGAGTAATGACTGAAAGGACACCTGGGGGAGATTCTAAAGGGCTCGTGTAATAGACGATAGATAGACAGACAGACAGACAGACAGGTAGGCATATGCATACATACATACATAACTATATATGTTTATGTGTTATACGTGTATATGCATGTCTTGATTTTGTTGGTAGTTGCACAAGTGTGTTTATTTTATAAAAATATGTCCATCTGAACACTTATGATTTCTGCATGTTTATATATGTGTATTATAATTCAGTATAAATGTTCACTTAAAATAAGGCTTAAAATGGAACTCTTTTACATTGCTGATTGGATAACAAAATGACCCAATCACTTTGGAAAGCCATTTGGCTATGATAAAAATAAACATGTACTTAACACATAACACACCAATGTCACTCCCAGGCGTTCACCCGGGATAAATGTAAATACATCTCCACACAAATGTTCTTAGCAGCCTTTTGTCATACTAGCCAAGCACTAGAAAAAACCCTAGTGTCCTTCAACAGGAGAATACACATCCTTACCTGGCACAATACTCACCAATAAAAAGAAACGAGCTATTGATCAAGTGACCACATGGGTTGCACAAAAAACAAGGAATTACTTGGATGGGTCTCAAAAACATTAAGAAGGAAGCCAGGTACCAAAGAGTATACACAGTATGAATCCATACGAAACTCTACAGCAGACAAATGGTATAGAAAGTAGAATCAGTAGTTTTCTGAGGCCAAATGTGTGTGTGAGTGTGTGTGTGTGATTGGAAAGGGCCAGAAGGGAAATAATTCTGGGGTGATACCCATTGCCATCAAGTTGATTCCAACTCATAGCGACCCTATAGGACAAAGTAGAACTGCCCCATAGAGTTTACGAGGAGTGCCTGGTGGAGTCGAACTGCCAACCGTTTGGTCAGCAGCCATAGCACCTAACCACTACGCCACCAGGGTGATAGAAACATTTTATATACTCTTTTGTTGGTGGTCACTCAGGCAAGCAAGTTTTTCAAATTTCATTGAAATGTGCACTTAATCTGGTTCACTTTACTGAATATAAATTATAACTCAGAAAGTTTATTTTTAAATGTAATGAATATATTTGCATGTAAATTTTCATATGTAGACATATATGAAAGAGCTCTTGTGGAGCAGTGATTAAAGTACTCAGTTATGTACCTAAAAGTTGATGGTTTAAACCCACCAGCTGCTCCATGGAAGAAAGATGTGGCAGTCTGCTTGCATAAAGAGTCGCAGCCTTGGAAACCCTATGGGGCATTTCTACTCTGTCCTATAGGGTTGCTATGAATTGGAAATGACTCGATGGCAATGGGTTTATACATATATGAATAAAGAATCGAGTAAAATGACATTTTTTACAAGGCTTGAAGACAGATTTTGAACAGAAGTGTCTTAGTCATCTAGTGCTGCTGTAACAGAAATACCACAAGTGGATGGTTTTAACGAAGAGAAGTTTATTTCCTTACAGTAAAGCAGGCTAAAAGTTCAAATTCAGGGCGTCAGCTCCAGGGGAAGTCTTTCTCTCTCTGTTGGCCTTCTCATCATCAGTGCTCCCCCGGACTAGGAGCTTCTCGGCACAGGGACCCCGGTCCAAAGGACACGCTCTGCTCCCGGCACTGCTTTCTTGATGGTATGAGGTCCCCCTGTCTCACTGCTCACTTCTGTCTTTTATAGCTCAAGAGATTGCCTCAGGACACAATCCAGTCTTGTAGATCAGGTCCTGCCTTACTAACACAACTGCCACCCATCCTCCCTCATTAACATCACAGAGGCAGGTTTACAACATATAGGAAAATCACACAGTACCAGGAATCACGGCCCAGCCAAACTGATACACACATTTTTGGGGGGACATAATTCAAACCGTGACAAGAAGTAAAGCTTCAAATTCAGCTTATATATAATTCTTCTCTTTTGCTATAAGGGCACTCTGCTTAATACACTGTTAGTTTACCTCTTTGAATTCCCAGTTGTTCTGCATGCAAAAAGGAACAATGCTAAGATTTCTATCGGCTTAAGCCAATAAAGGAAAACTATCAACAGAGAAAACACGTAGTTGTAATAAATATTACTTCAGATAATAACCTGAAGGAAAGTGATGTGTACTTCAGATAGCAGCCATCTGGGTTGTTTGTTTTTTGAGCTTTTCAGCCGCAAAGAAATGTTCACTTCCCAAAGAGAGCTGCAAATCAAGATGGATTGACAGCTTTCTTTTTTCAAGTTGCAACTGTTCAAAGGTGCCCTTGTGAGGGCACAGTAAACAAGCAAAATCATCAGATCATGATTCAGTTCAACTTCTTCCCACAATGGCGAAAAGAGTGAGCAAAGAATACGTAATTCCAACTTGCTCACTAAAATCCCCTTTTCATAGAATTCCTCCTTGTACGAAACAATTTGAAATCAACTTACCTGATGGATCTGCCTACTGTCAATCAATGATAAGCAAATTTCAATGCATTATTCTCAAATCTTCAAATTCCTACTTCAAATAATACTTAATTTCAAATACTTCCCTCATATTAGATTTTCTTTCAGATTTTCCAGGTTAATCTAGACACTTGTTTTCACTTGAGCACGAGAGGCATGACTTGTTATCTGTAGACGAAGCTCAGCGATAAGGTAGATGGGAAATTCACCCATTGTATATGTCATGTATTGAATTGTGTCTCTCCAAAATATGTGTTGGAATTCTAATCCCTGTGCCTGTGCATATAATCCTATTTGGAATAGGGTTTCCTTTTATGTTAATGAGGTCAGCCCAGTATAGCATAGTCTTAAAAAAAGAGTAATTCAGACACAGACACACACACGGGGGAAGACAAGAGCCAAGCAACACTCAGGACTAACAACAAGGAGGAACTGACATGGCCAAGACTGATTCGGACTTGGCATCTTCAGAAGCGTGAGAAAACGGATTTCTATTTATTAAAGCTACGCACTTGTGGTATTTCTGTTATGACAGCACCGGGGCTTCTGTGTCTACAGTAGCTCTAATAAAAGATAGCAACGATGATAACTTACCCTTATTTACCATTTACTGTCTTGGAAACTGGAGCCCTGGTGGCACAGTGGTTAAGAGCTCAGGGTGCTATCCAAAGGCTCGGCAGTTCAAATCCACCAGCCCAGCTGCTCCTTGGAAACCCTGTAGGGCAGTTCTACTCAGTCCAATGGGGTCACTATGAACTGGAATCGACTTGATGGCGATGGGTTTGTTTTTTGTCTTAGAAACTGTTTTAAGGGCTCTATATGTATTGATTCATTTAATCTTTACATCAATCCTCTGAGCAATATATACTTATTATCACTATATTATAGATTTACAAAAGTGAAAATCAGATTTAGGTTTATCCTGCTCAAAGTTATTGTCATGCAAACAAATCAAACATAGGCGTTAGTTCTGTTCGACAAAGTTCATTGGGAAATACTAACACAGACATGAGTAGTAACATGTCATCTTCTGTTGCCTATTGGATATTGGAGAAATACACGGATATCCAACTGGCTGGGAATCAGAATCTGGGAAAGGAATTCCAAACTTTGGGCTGTGAAGCTTTTAAGTTGAATAATCAAGGAAGCATCAGCAATTCCTTGGTGTGATAAGAAGCCTTGGATCACAGCTTTCTGGTTGGTTGGCAATGACTGATTGCTGTAAATCCTGGGCTGGACACAGGTTCCAGGTAACTTTGCATGAGCCCATCTCATTTTTTGGGACATCTTCCTGAAGAAGATCAGTCTCGGACAGGTTTCCTCTCAGTCCCCAGTCAATGCAAAATCACAGCCTCTCAGCATCATATAAGGATATCATAATTATGAGTCTAGTCACTGGTGTTTTTATTGAATACAGGTACAAATAAACAGGAACAGCAAACTAGAAGAAGATCATTTGAAAGTACAGTCCAGAGGAGTGCATTGTCCCATCTACAAAGTGTAGCAGGCTGATCTGCAGCTGTATCTTGAGGCTTGAGAATAGGATAACTAGAACGTTCAGCATTTCCCAAGTCTTTCCCAAGACCTAGAGGAAATAAGTCAGTCCTGGTGGAAGGAACAAGCAACCTGCTTGGCTTGCCCAGTTGAGAAGTATAAGATCCATTGTGGACATTTATTTTTATTGCCATCAATGGTTAATCCACATTTTGTGGGGTTTAAAGCTTATACCTTTTGGACACCCTATTCAGAAAAAAGTATAAAATATAGAAATATAAAATTATCTGTAAGGATCTCATATAAGTAAATCTTGAGTCTTTTGCTTAAGCTTCATTGTTGTTCATTGCCACTTGGTTGGTTCTGGTTCATAGTGACCCCATACAACAGAATGAAACATGGCTGGGTCCTGCTGCATCCTCGCAATCATTGCTATGTTTGAGCATGGTGTTGCAGGCACTGTGTCAATCCATCTCATTGACAGTCTTCCTCATTTTCGATGAACCTCTACTTTACCAAGCATGATGTCCTTCTCCAGCGACTGGTCCCTCCTCGTAACATGTCCAAAGTATATGAGACAAAGTCTCACCATCCTCTCTTCTAAGGAGCATTCTGGCTGTACTTCTTCCAAGACAGATTTGTTCATTCTTCTGGCAGTCCATGGTATAGTTAATATTCTTCACCAACACCATAATTTAGAGGTATCAATTCTTCTTCAATTTTCCTTATTCATTGTCCAGCTTTAGCATGCATATGAGGTGACTGAAAATACCACGGCTTGGGTCAGACACACTTTAGTCCTCAAGGTGACTTGTTTGCTTTTTAACACTGTATGTATTTTGGAGCTGTGTCACTGGGTGCGTAGATGTTTATTATGGTTATGTCTTCATGACGGATCGTCCCCTTAATCATTATATAGCGTCCTTCTTTGTCTTTTATGGTAGATTTCATTTTAAAGTCTATTTTATCTGAGATTAGAATTGCCACTCCTACTCTTTTTTGGTAGTTGTT
>NW_004444217.1:963679-991262 GCF_000243295.1 Trichechus manatus latirostris
CCTCTGCATGAATCTCTCCTCGCTCTCTGTTCTCTGTCAGTTTTCTCACTCCATTTGGTGCTTGGCTGACTTCTTTATCTCTTTGTCTGATGTTTTAGGGTTTCAGGATTGCTGTTTTCTCTGTTTAGCTTAGTTTTTTGGATCTTTGCTGTGGAGGGACGGCGTGATGCTTCTGCTTAGAAGGCCATTTTGCCGGAAGTCGCTTTTTAACACTTTAAAGAGGTCCTTTGTGGCAGATTTGCCCAATGCAATACGAAGTTTGATTTTTTGACTGTGGCTTCCATGGATGTTCATTCTGGATCCGAGTAAAATGAAATCCTTTACAACTTCAATATTTTCTTGTTTATCATGATGTTATTTATTGGTCCACTTGTGAGGGTTTTTGTTTTCTTTATGTTGAGGTGTAATTCATACTGAAAACTGTAGTCTTTGATCTTTATCAGTAAGTGCTTCAAGTCCTCTTCACTTTCAGCAAGCAAGGTTGTGTCATTTGCATATTGCAAGTTGTTAATTTGACTAGTCTTCCTCCAATTCTGATGCTGCATTTTTCATATAGTCTAGTTTCTCAGATTATTTGCTCAGCATACAGATTGAATAAGTATGGTGAGAGGAAACAATCCTGAAGCACACCTTTCCTGATTTTAAACCACTCAGTATTCCCTTGTTCTGTTCAAATGACTGCCTCTTGGTCTATGTACAGGTTCCACAAGAGCACACTTAAGTGTTCTGGAATTCCCATTCTTCACAATGTTTATCCATAATTTGTTATGATTCACATAGTTGAATGCCTTTGCATAGTCAATAAAACACAGGGAAACATCTTTCTGTTATTGTCTGCTTTCAGCTAAGATCGTCTGACATCAGCAATGACATCCCTCATTCTCTGCCCTCTTCTGTATCTGACTTGAATTTCTGTCCGTTCCCTGTCGGTGTACTGCTGCAACTATTTTTGAATTATCTACAGCAAGATTTTACTTGCATGTGATATTAATGATATTGTTCTATAATTTCCACATTCTGTTGGATCACTTCCTTTGGAATGGGTGCAAATATGGATCACTTCCAGTTAGCTGGCCAGGTAGCTGTCTTCTAAAGTTTTTGGCATAGGTCAGTGAGAGTGCTTCCAGCATTGCTTGTTGAAACATCTCAACTGGTATTCTCTCAATTCCAGGAGTCCTGTTTTTCTCAAATGCCTTCAGTGCAGCTTGGACTTCTTCTTTCAAAAGCATCAGTTCTTGATCGTGTGTTGCCTCCTGAAAAAGAGTTCACACTCTGCAATGTCATTAGCATGTATAAGCATGCCAATAAACCTATTATTGATAAGCAGGTCTTGGGCTATATAAATATGTGAATTTTTCAAAAGGCTGGGAGTCACCAGGAGCAGGAGAGTGTATCAGGAGACACTGGAATGCATCCTGTACAAGATGACAAGTCAATTTTAGGACACATGAACAGTGAAGGCCATTGTCTGAAAAAAGATACTTCAAGGAATTCAGGGTAGTCTGGCCATTCTCCCAGAAGGTTCTGGACCATGACAATAAAGGAAACTGTAGCATGCATCTTCTGTATCCTGCATCCTATGTTTCAGGGATTCCCTTCCTAATATCAAAGAGGTTTTTCTTTTAGAAATACTCGTGCCATCTGATCCATATCCAGAGGGAGCACCGCAGTGAATACCTAGGAGACGCTTAGTAACCCGCAGACTCTCCCACTTCCGTAATCCTGAGGCAGTTAAAGGCACACGTTTGCACCTGCACAAAGGAGAGAATGGCCAGGACGGTGTACATAGGCAACGAATCTGGACCCAGAAGTTCCACATAACATGAGGTATAGGGTAGGCTAGAGGAATAGATGAAACCCTCATTGGTTGGTTCTTGTTAGCCAGGATGAAGATACCAGGGCACCCTGGTTGGGGTTCACCCACCCCTGCAGACAGAGGCAAGTGGCCAAGCAGTTCATACACCAGACCTGCTGGAACAGCATTATTATTAATTGATTGATTGATTAAGAAAAGTCATGGGGATAGGAAGAGTAGCAGCAGTTGTTCAGATCTCCTACTGCCAATTGCATTCTAGTGCAATGTAGAGATCTAAGAGGGACAGGTACTCAGCCCCAGCATAGAGTTTGAAGCTTTGGCTGCAGGGCTTTTTAGCTATATGACTAGAGAAGAGCAGCTCCCACCTCTGGTGAGATCAAGTCCAGGATAAAATAGCAATACGACATTGCAGAACCTGCCAGCTCAATGCCCACCTGAAATTTCAAAAGATTTGGGCTCAAACCCAACAGTTGCAGCTTCATTACATCGCAGGCTACTGGCAGGACTTCTCACTTCAGCCTTCATAGTTGGGAAAGAAGAATCTCCTCTCCTGGTGTGATCAAAGGGTATCTTCCAAGCCTTAACTTTAGTTATTACTGATTGCTGAAGCGCTCTAGCATAGCTGGTTTCTGGGGATATTGCAGAGTGTGAACTCTTTTCAGGAAAGCCAGTCTGCAGGGCATCAGTCTTGGACAAGTTAACCCTTATCATTCAGTCTAACACCTAGTATGGCAATATCATCCATTCTTCAAATAATTCAGTTTGATAATTAAAAAAAAAATTTATCATATGTAGTAACATACGACAACGATCATTGTAAAATACATTTTAAACGTAATACATCACATGTAAATACAAAGTAAATATCAGTTGAATCAATTTCATATAATTAATAAGATATTAATATTTGGTAGCTAATTTTCAATGTGGCAGAGTTTCATGTATATAATATATCAGTCGCAGATTCAATCTTACCTTCCATTCAAGTAAGCAGAAAATCAGAGGGGCAACAGCAGTAGGAAGAGGTGGGTGTTGGCCAAGTCTAGACTTGCAGGGCCTCAGGCTGAGAATGTAATGAATACAGTTAGTTCATAACTCTCATGTATGGGGAATAGGAGGTCTGGAATCTGAGTTTTAATAAAGAGGACGCAACAAGAAAATTAAGTCTATAGGCAGAGAGAAAGATTAAACTACAAGTGAAGTGTTTGCAACAGGCAATAACCAACAGTCAAAAGTATAGAAGGGAATTTGTCAAATTAAGTCTAGAATGGATTCTATAGGCTACGGGATACAAGACGTGCCAGTCTTTGATGAGATGTTTGTATTAAGAGCCTGTAGGCTAGGAAAGAGCCATAAAGAGATACAAATCGAATGGTTTAGAGCAGTGTTTTTAACATCTTGCATTCACAGACTCCTTCAATATTCCAAAGAAAGGTATGGACCATCCTCCATCCTCAAAATGCACATAAACCTCTAAGAGTGTGAGTTATTGCAAAATTAATTATTGCCTTGCCTTTTGCTGTCATTGTTAGGTGCCGTCGAGTCGGTTCCGACTCACAGCAACCCTACGTACAAAGGAATGAAACACTGCCTGGTCCTGTGCCATCTGCACAGTTGTTGTTATGCTTGAGCCCATTGTTGCAGCCACTGTGTCAATCCATCTCATTGAGGGTTTTCTTTTTCTCTGACCCTCTACTTTACCAAGCATGATGTCCTTCTCCAGGGACTGATCCCTCCTGATAATATGTCCAAAGTATATGAGACATAGTCTCACCATCCTTGCTTCTAAGGACCATTCTGGCTGCACTTCTTCCAAGACAGATTTGTTTGTTCTTTTGGCAGTCAATGGTATATTCAATATTCTTCCCCAACACCATAATTCAAAGGTGTCAATTCTTCTTCGGTCTTCCTTATTTATTGTCCAGCTTTCACCTGCATATGAGGTGATTTCAAATACCATGGCTTGGGTCAGGCGCACCTGAGTCTTCAAGGTGACCTCGACTTCTTAACTGAAATTGTTGTAAACTTTCTCTTTCACCTGAAGGACA
The DNA here is from genome assembly GCF_000243295.1 of Trichechus manatus latirostris. NCBI lineage: Eukaryota > Metazoa > Chordata > Mammalia > Sirenia > Trichechidae > Trichechus > Trichechus manatus. The sequence continues at coordinate 967,544 of NW_004444217.1, forward strand.
TTTCTTGGTTTTATGACTTGGAGCTCCCATCTGTTTTAGTCTTTAGAGGGGGATTGAGTTAAGCTGCCTCCAAGGAGAGGGAATGGAGGTTTTGCGTTTTGAACTAAGAGAGGAGTCTCGCAAAAACTGAAGGTGAGCGTTATGTTCCCAGAGACTGGGAAGACAGTAGATTAGTTTCCAAATACCGGTGCCTAACTCTCATATAAGGAAACCTGGTGGAGCAAATGATTAATCGTTAGGCTGCTAAGTGAAAGGTCGGAGGTTCATACCCACCGGCAGTTCCACCAGGGGTGGGGAGGCGGGAAGTGAGGGAGGGTTTGACCTGCAAAGATTTCAGCCTAGGAAACCCTATGGGGGCAGTTTTACTCTGTCCTATAGGGTCTCTATGCTTCGGAATGGGCTTGTTGGCACACAACAACAGAAACGACACACTCTGTTATGGCAGGCCTCCTGAAGAAGGCAGCTGCACATATGCCTGAGACTTGAAATCAAAGCCCATGCAGGATGAGTGACTCACCAAAACTTGGCATAATGTTGCTGTCCACGTTCATGCCCTTGGAAATGAGTGTTTCATTAGTGACCATAAAAAACCGATCTAAGATCTGTGACAAATTTTCTTAAATTTCATCAGCTACAAAGTTTCTGTACAATAACAAAGGAGAAGGGTATGTGATAGAGATGACGATTTGAAGTTCAATGTCTACCCCAGCCTACTCTGAGTGTGCCTTCCAGTACTGAACACGGGGGAAGCTAAAAATTACATTGCCTAGACCAAGCACTGTGCTCAGAGTGTGCTTAGATTTTCAGCCCATCAGATTCCGTCACATAAGATGTGGAGGAAGGAACTGAGGCACAGCGAGAGCTCCCAAAGCTCTGTTCCTTCTCTTGCAAGCCCAGTCCTACAGTCTAGCAGCTCCACAGGAGAGAGATGTGGCAGTCTGCTTCCATAAGGATTTACAGCCGTGGAAACCCTATGGGGGCAGCTCTACTCTGTTCTATAGGGTCACCATGAGTAAGAATCAACTCGAAGGCAGTGGGTTCGATTGCAGTATTGGTGTCTCTGGTGGTGCAAACAGTTAACAGCCCCCACTGCTAACTGAAAATTTGGAGAGGTGCCTGGGAAGCAAGGCCTAGCAATCTACTTTCAAAAAATCAGCCACTGAAAACACTATTAAGCATAGTTCTACTCTAACACACATGGGCTCTCCATGAGTCTGAGGTTGCCGTGACTCCAAGTTGACCCAACAGCTTGGTGTTTTGGTTTATTGCAGCATTAAGAGAAGCCTATTGTGGGGCACCCATTTTGCTGATGTGTAGAATAATAGCTTTATTGTTGGGAGCAGTGTCAGAATTTCCTGAATGTAGGGGATTCCTGAAGGGCAATAGGATATGGTTCCGGAGCCAGCAGTCAAAGCCACAACTTCTCAATTTGGCAGAAAATTTTCTGATTATAAAAGAGGCAGCAGCTCCTTTGGTGATCCATCCGGGCAATCTTAACAAAAACTCATCCCGAAGTCTGTATCTGTGGCCCTCTCAAGCATTCTGTAAGATTTTAGTATCCTAAAATAAATCCTTTTTGAAGGACTCCGTTCGCTGCAACTGAACATTAACCTCTACAAAGAGGATGTCCTAAATGACTGAAATTTGATGTTTCTCCAATAAGGCAGTTAGGACCAAATCCATATTTAATTAACATTTTTTTTAAGACCCTAAGTGTGTGCTGCTTGAAATCAAGTGTAGTGGACTTAATTCATAGCCATTACAGAAAGGTCAAACAAAACTTTGCATACTATGTACTTTAATTTACAGGCCTTCTCAACTCTTGTCCAAGGACCCAAGGCTAATAATTAAAGCTTAAAAGAAGGAATCCAGTGTGACAAAGAATTAAGGAATCAATATAAAAGGTTTTATATTAGATATGGGCTTTATATAGCTATCATAGGAAAAAGTACCCATACGTAACAACCACTTGATAAGGGGAACTAAAGTGTAAACAAATTTGAGAAAATACATATTTTCTGTACTCCACAATCTCAGGGGTTATATATCTAATAAATTTATTTTTATATTTGTATTTATACTTATATTTATAAAACCAAATCCATATTACATATATAAATATATATAATATGTGTATGTACATATGTGTATATATATATAGATGCCTTTGAATTGTGGTGTTGGCAAAGAATATTGACTATACCATGGACTGCCAAAAGAGCAAACAAATCTGTCTTGGAAGAAGTACAATCAGAATGCTCCTCAGAAGCAAGAATGTGAGACTTCATCTCACATACTTTGGACATGTTGTCAGGAGGGCTCAGTTCCTGGAGAAGGACATCATGCTTGGTAAAGTAGAGGGTCAGAGAAAAAGAAGACCCTCAGTGAGATGGATTGACACAGTGGCTGCAACAATGGGCTAAATTTCACTCTTAGGGTCCCGCAAGTGGACGGACAGCCTTGGAGTAGTAACTACTTAAATTTTGTACCTTAAATGCTTTACACTTAAGGAGGCACTCACTCACAGGGACCTGTAAGTGCCAAACTGTACTTGCATAATAGTGAGAGTGAGTATCTCCTTATATATCGTGCCCTCGATATCCCTCTTGCCTCACTCTAGTCCCGGTTCTGCTCTGAGTCTACATAAAAAGACAGAGGCTCAGCCAGCCCCCAGATGCTCTACCTCCTCCAACTGTTGTAGCTCTATCAAAAGTTGAACTGTTACTGCATGAAAGGACTTCAGCCAGAAATGCAGAGCCAATCCCTAAACAGTCTGCTGGCCCACAGATCCATTATGAATAATAAAAGGCTTGTAGTTTTAAGCCACCAATTCATGTACCAAATTGATATGTACCATCTGATAACCCAAACAGTCCTATTTACTGCATATCTGGTAATTTCTGGTTAAAGGCTAGACATTACATATGAAGATGATGATGGCTAAAGATGATCTTTTCTTCCCCCCAAAAAAATTATTTTCTCCTGGCATACAGAGTATAGGCTGATATACTTGATCAAAACAGTGATGGAGATGATTTAAGATGAGTTCAATTTGATCTATTTATGGTTTACTTGTAATCTAAGACTTGTCATTCTGGATTTTAATTGAAAACTGGAGTGCTTTCTGTTGCATCTCTTTCCTGAAATGTCTTAAACTCCATTTTGTTGTGTGAAATGGCCAAAAGCTCAGCTTGGTTGTTTAACCTCTCAGCAGTGGATCTTTACTGGGTTTATTCTGCTTTTGATCAGAGCAGTTTAAGATTCAGCAAATGCCTTGAGGGGAAAATGTAAGCAGAATGTTGGTTTCACTTCTTTAATGATCCCTTTTGCTTAGAATTTTCACCAAGGTTTGTTCTGTTGGTAGCCCTGAATTTCAGAGTTTGTCTTTCACTCCAGCAACTCTTCCACACTCTCTGTGCCACAGCTTCAGGTAGGCTTCTATGGAGTGGGGCAGATAAAAACCACCTGTTTCTGTGGAGTCAATTCTGACTCTTAGTGACCCTACAGGACAGAGTAGAACTACCCCATAGAGTCTCCAAGGAGTGCCTGGTGGATTTGAACTGCCAATCTTTTGGTTAGCAGCTGTAGCACTTAACCACTATGCCACCAGGGTTTCCATGGGGCAGGTAGTAAGTAGCAAAGGGAAAAACGTACTAGTAAACATGGGTCTCATATAAACGTATTTCTGTTTTCTCTTGGTTCTTGCTTCCTACCTCCTTATCCATGTCTTAGCTGTATCAAATGCTTAGTAATGTAACCAAAAACCTGTTTTTATACTTCACGGAGCTTTTATACATTTTGGTGAGATATTTCTTCTACCATAAACTACAGCTAGAAGTCTCTTCAAGTCATTTTGCAGTTTGACACCATGGACAATTGATTTTTATTTTTGAATCTCCCCTAGTATTTTCTAATGTATTTTAATATTAATATTTATATCACACACTGTATATCCTTATATATATTTATATACATATAATTTATATTTACTGTATAACAGACATTTCTATAGCACTGGACAAAATATGTTTCCTTTCTTGAAGGAACTCAAGAGATTGTTTTGAGTCATATTCCTATGAATTCTAATACCAAGTAGACTAATGTATATTAAAGAAAAAGTAATAACGTACATAATATATTTGCATTTGCTCTTCTAGTCTGCTTTAACTATATTTTCAAAGTTGATATTCCTCAATGGTACACAACATTTAGTTTCACCTCCTGGTCTAAGAGACACACTCCCCCGGATTCTAATATTAAAGTCCTACAATCATCTGTTCGTAAGCTGTGTCTAACCAAGGCAGCCACACTGCCATATGTTATATTTCTTGCATGATAACTGTAGCCCTCATTATAGGTTATTGCAAGTCTCCAAGGGCTAGAATCTCTTTGCCTTTGAGCCATTTTCCAACAAAATAAAAATGACTTGCATTTCCTCCTGTCACTGCACAGGCTCTATTGTAAAGATTACCTCAATTACAGCATAGCTTATGTTATCTTAAGCAGAATTGATTTTGTTTTCATGTCATAGGGATGAAAGTTGGCTCCGTAAAAGCTTTTGTAAGTACTGTGGTGCTATACTTTCATCTACCTGAATCTTCGTACCCTTCTGATTTTGCATAATGATAACGGCATTATTTAGTATTTATTTTGAATACTTAGCCGGAAAAACCTTCTGAGATACAATCAGCCATCTGTTTGCTATAGGAAGAAGGCATTCTTTAGAATTCATTGTCACAAAATTAAAACAACAGTGTAGCTCTTTCAATTTAGCGTGAAGACACTAGTGTCAATTATCGTCCATTATCCAGACCAAAGCCAGCAATTTTTAGAGCAGAACAGAATAAATCTAGTCACTCAGCTCTTAAACTCAAACAGATAATGTGAGAAGCATATTATTTGTGTCTGAGCATTTTTCAATTCATCTTCTTATTTGCTCACAGAAGTACAGAGAAAGTATTTTTAACTTCTGAAAGCAGAATGTCAAGTCCTGAACACCTTTAGACTCTGATAACATCACCATAGGCATCTTCACTATCAGCCTAAGGTCTTGACAGCTTCTTTAACTCTGTCTAGATTAGCTCTGAATTTTTAGTGTAGAGATCTTTCCATCAAATTTAATAGAAATTTTATTTATTGATTAAATATAGAGAGAAACAGAAAATAAACTATAACATAATGAATAAAGCACAAAACTGAGACAGAACAGAGCGAGATTCTACTATTGGCAATATGATCATTGAAAGTCAGTTGATTTGACTTAAGATATCTTCATTTATAATGTAGGTGGAGTATACTTAATAAGCTCTAAGTTTCTTTCTCGTAAACCATGTGAGGATTTTATGATGGCTAGCACGTCCTGGAGCTCAGGCGGTATAGTGGTTAAGAGCCTGGCTGTTAACCGATAGGTTGGCAGCTCTAATCCACCAGTGGCTCCTTGGAAACCCTATGGGGCGGTTCCACTCTATCCTACAGGGTTGCTATGAGTCAGAATTGACTCGATGGCAATGGGCTTGGCTTCATCATAGTCCTGGCTGCATTTAAACTACCCCCAGACAAAAACTTTTTAATTGTATTCTTTATTGTTTTCAGTTCAAGAAGTACAGATTTATTTTCAACACTTATACTTTTTTTTAAAACCATAGTTTAATGGACGTATTTAAACCCTACATGTTTCTTTTCTTTTCCACTTGTCTTAATGCTGTGAAACTTTTTAAATTAGGCTCTATGTATCAAAACTTTTATATTTTTCTTACTCTAAAATATGCATAATTAACTGACTTCCTAGGTTCATTTCACGTCTCTCAAGTTTCCCCTCTTTGAAGAATTAAATCTTTTACTCAAGAACCAGGAAATACACAGAAATCAATGCACGTTTCTTTTGTGTTAAGTTAGATCAATTTTAATGTTTAGAAAAGAAAAGCTATGCTTCAAATTACCTTTACCCTAGACACTGAACATAAAAGTCACAAAAGCAGGTAAGGAATATTTGATTTAGTGTCAGAAGAGGTGGAAAATTAAATGAAAAACATATCATAACGGTTTTTTTTTTTTTTTTTACACAAAGCTAAACACTAGGTAGAATTTAAATTTTAACTGTTGGTGACATTTTTGTTCAGCATCATAAATTTAAATACCAAAAATCTTTTGACGTCTAGCCACATGAATCTGAGAATTAGATTAATAGAAAATGTCCAATTCAAGGGATTTTCTAATGCATTTTTAGAAATATAGAAGTATTCAAGAAAAAACCTGTATCATGTTACCATGACTAAGTAAATGTGAAAAATATTATCAGACCAGTGCTGTGCTATGTCCTTTGGTCCACAGTCCCAAGGGAGAGCTTACAAACAGCAGACAGAAACCTACCGTGAAAACAAATTCCATAAAATGATTTTTCCTAAATTTTTTTGTTGTTCTCCTAACTCTGAATATATTAAGAAAGTAAAAAGCATCTACGTTGTCATCTTTTGTCTATCTCTACCTGTTTATATCTATCAATATATCTCCATCCATCAGTTGATCTATCTGTCTTAAGAAGATACAGACTTCCAACTATCTCTACCACAAACCACCTTGCCAAACATCCAAACACATTCACTTTGACCACACAATTTCCCAAAAATTCTTTCATAATTTTCCCAAATTCATACTCACATACTAATCATGTATTAGTTGACTGGATTTTCTGGGTTTCAATGTGATTTGTTTGCATACTAAATATGTAACTTTGCAAATTTCTTTAAAATTCTGATTCTTGGATAACATTTGCACCAACCGTATGGGCTTGTATTGAGAATCCTAAGGGAGAAAACATGTAAGGTGCTAATTTTTTTTCCCTCTTTTCTTTTTCTCCCCCTCTTTTAAATCCATTGAGACTGTAAATAATTTCCCTCTTTTTTTCCAGTCTTCTTTTAAATCCATTGGGACTGTAAATAATTATATGCGCCTGTGCTTTTAGTATATCCTGGGTATGGATGCACTGGGCAATAAACAACCATTTATAATTTTGGAATAATATTTTAGAATGTTTTGCTCTTCCAAACAATGCTTCATTGAACATGCTTGAGTGCATCTCTTTGTGTATATGTGCTATTTCAACTTTAATAACTATTTTCAAAATGTCTTTCAGAATAAATATGACAACAAAATAAATCGCTACCATGCAATTATTTTTATCAGCACTCCACATTTCAAACTTATAACAATTTTCCCTAATAGATAAAAAAAGATAAATCATTTGTGTATTGATTTGTGTATTGATTTTAAGTTTCCCTAACCACTCTAGAAGATAATTACTTTACAGTGTTCACATGCATTTCTAAATTGGATTTTCTATCATTTTTATTCTAATTTCATAGCTTTTTGTACATTGGGAACCCTGGTGGCGCTATGGTTAAGTGCTTGGCTGCTACCAGAAAGGTTGGCAGTTCGAACTCAACCAGTGGCTGTGCAGGAGAAAGACCTGGTGATCTGTTACCATAAAGATTATATCCTAGAAAACCCTACGGGGCCACTTCTACTCTGTCACATGAGGTCACTATGAGTTGAAAATCGACTTGACAGCATCTAACAACCTTTGTATCTTATGGATATTAACTCTAGATCTGTTCCAGGTGTTACAAATATTTTTCCATTTTTCATTTTAGAGACTTAAATTTAACTTTTTTTCTAGTCAGTTTGTCCCTTTTTATTGTTCGTTATGGTTTTGTAGTTTCGGGCTTGGTCCTCCTGGTTAGTATGTCTGAGAGCGCTGATAGTTAATTCAGGTGTCTTCTATTTTCTCTAACAGTAGCACTGGTTTTCTCAACGTTTCTAATAAACCAGGACTACACTTTTCCCTCCAGACTTCCATTACGACTGTGGATTGAAGTAGATGTTCCTGCAACAGCAGTCAACCATAATAAAGATGAAGTGTGCGAGCAATAGTGATGGCTTTGTAAGGACAGAAGCGTTTTAAAAAATCATCATTTTTAAAGAGGAAATGTATGTAGTGAGGAAAAGGAGAGTTCTGTTCCAATGCATTTTAGAAAGACTTTTAAAGTATGTAATATTCTCTGTTCAAATGCTGATTAGCCTGGAAACTTAGCAGTTAATGCATTTTAAAATAAGTTCGACTGTTGAGGAAGCATCTCCTCAATTTTAACCATGTCACTTACTATTTTACTGGTGTTTCTCACCTTACCTTTCCCATCCGTAAAGTCAAGGGGAAGAGAATGCACGTCCTCTGTCTTTGTTTTGTTTCCCACTGAATTATTTCAAGTATATAAATAGTGTGTGTGTGTCTGCCTGTTAATAAAAACGTGGGAGAAGTTACATCTCGAGAATGATCAAATAAATTCAAATTAGAGCAATGAGAAATCATTTTAATCTATCAGATTTACAAAATTAATGATAAAATCCAGAGCGGTCAATGATAGTGGGGAACAGATAATCTTCAGCTCTGCTACTAGAAGGGTAAATTGCTATAATGTCAGAGAGCAACTGGGGAATATTATAGTATGCAAATTCTTTGATCAGGAAAATTCCATTTCTAGGGTTTGTCCTGAAGAAATAATTAGACAAGGACATCAAGTTATGCAGATATATAAGAAATTATTTTTAACAATAAAATATTAGAAACAATCTAAACATTTCTTTCAATTATCTATTGCTATGTAGAAAATCACCTGAAAACCTGGTAACTTAAAATAGTAACAATCATCTTATTATTATTTCTTATCGTTCTGGGGGTTAACTGCGATCAGCTAGGGATTGCTTTTCTCTCACGGGGTGAGACATAGTAACTAGTACTGAAGTCATCTGAAGCTCACCCACGTATCTGGCCCCTGGACTGGAAAGCCTCGGAAAGCAGGGACGTAAAACTACTGGGTCTCCTCGGCATGTCTACCTCTACATGGCTTCTCCACATGATCTCTCCAGCATGGCAGGTTCTAGGTAGTCAGACCTGCATGACTCAAGACCCCAAAGTTACCATCCAAAGAGAGAGAGTTAGTTGGAAACTGTATCACTTTTCCCAACCTAGCCTTGGGGGGCACTGAGCATCACTTCTGTCTTATTCTTTCCATCCACACAATTACAAGGGTCCTCTGAGATCCAAGGAGAAAACGTACACTCCACATTTGGTGGAAAATATTCAACTAATTTGTTCACGTGTTTTAAAACCACTGCAATGTCCAAAACTAGGGAATACTCAAATTACTTGTGATATATAGACACTATGAAATACCATATAGTCATTAAAAGCAATGATGTCTCTAAATATTAGGAAAGAAAGATGTTTGCTACGTTTAATTTTTGAAATATTTCCATTTTCAATATATTGATATATACCCAGACAAATATTTGTCACTGCCTGTTAAGAAGTGTGACACATTGAAATATAACTGTCGTTGATTTAATTTTAATAGTCAGCAGTAACAATGTGAAGAGTACAGGCTGAACAATTATGATGCCTGAAGGCTTCTATGCCTTATGGTTGAATCGAATATACTAATGGAAGTAAATGGATTATGTATTTTTACACTGATCTGAAGAATTTTGCGTTTATTTATCACCTCTGTAAGTGTATTATAGTAGCAGAAAATGATGTTTTTTTAATATTAATAGTTTTATCTTGACCTATGTATATATAGGAGCTACAGGTAAATGAGCCAGATAAAATCATAGCTACCCAAGGTGGAGCTTACAAAGAAGCCAACAGTCCCTTTCAGGGCTTCACTTCTATCTCATCCTTCTCTACCCATAAAATTTGAGGAACGACTGTGTATTTGGAGAACTCGGTTCGAAAATCAGTGTGACAGATAATCTCTCTGCTCCTTCATATCTATACAAAAAATCTATGAGTGCATAGCTCAAAATGTTTTTTCAGGTTTAGGAGTAAAAATGAGTTTATGTTCAGTCCCTTTCCAGTGAGATACTAATAGTTGTACTCAGAGCTAAGTATTTTTCCTCACTAGTATACTGCCACTTTTTGCTTCTCAGAACAACTGTAAAACAAACAGGAAATATTAAAATGTGCAAGCTCTTTGATCTGAGCAATTCCACTTCCAGGAATTTATGCTGAAGAAGTAATTAGATGAGGGCATTAAGATATACACATATGATAAAACCCCTCAATGGCAAATACGTGTTTTGTTTTCTATATGCAATTTTCTTTGATGGGACAATTTGTTTCCACAATTACTTGAGCTGGTGTGTTGGGCTCTAATCTTAAATATCTTAAATACCTCTGTATTAATGTTTGAGTCTATTCCAACTGTTCATTGTCAGTGCTACTTCATAAAGTTTCACACACACACAAACACACACAAGCACACAACATTAGGAATTCCATGAGCATCAAGGAACTATATACCTGGAAATACGCTACAGAGAATGGGAAATCCATATCTGAAATAATTATTAGAAAATAAATTTGCTCAAAAGGCAAAATAGGGTAAACACCAAGTACAATGTAATATAAGCGTGTGGAGCAGAAGGCCAAGACAGGTCACACTTGGAACCACCCCAATAGCCCTAAAAACAGTGGGAAAACAGCAAATTAAAAATCCCTTCCATTGAGGTCAGCTATTGACACTTCTCATGCGTCAATTTTTAGGCTGCTCCTGTTAAATGCCATATTAAGTTAATCTTTTATGGGAATGATCTTTGGGAAAATTAAAATCTAACAGAATTTAATTTTGTCAACTAAATCTTTTAGGCATGGCCCAACTGTAAATAATTTCTGCCCCGTGTTGTTTGAAGTCAAAAAGACCAGCCACAGGCTAGTTTAAAAAATAATTATGAGAGAGAGAGATTTATTTCCACTGACCTAGAAAAAAAAATACACTTACTAAATCATAGTAACTGATCGCTTTAGTTTTAAGGAATATTATCCAGAACTCATATTTTTCATTCACCTGAACTCATTGATTCTTGGTTTGCCTACATTATTTTTCTCATCAATATTATAAACTAATATCACTTAAAACTGACTTTAAAACATTAACCATCTTTGACTAGCATTGACCATCTTTAGAAAGCACAGAAAATCTTCATCATCACCCTACATAAATTAGTGATTGGTTAAAAAATAGCTTAATTCAGCCAATAATCAGGATCATTTTGTTTTACCTTCTTTTTTGGACTCAGCTCCACAGTAAGATAGAGGTAGCATATAAGCCCTGATATCCAGATGATCACTGTATTAGGTTGGGTGCTCTAGAAGCAGATGCTGAGGCAGGAGTTTGAAGGCTCATGATTTATGGGGTAAATGCTTTTTAGGAAAAGAATCTGGCAAGTGAGTGAGCAAAGCAAAATGGGGAAGAAGAATGAGTTAAAGAAGAATGTGGCCTCAAGTCCAGCACCGGCCTGACCCAAGGGGTCCAGGTGGGGCTGTAGAGCTCAAATTACACCAAAGACCTTTCCCATCTTGAATCAAGGGTTTAAGCTTTTGTAATCACCTCCACATCAACTAACAACAGTAACTACACTATGGGTGAAAGTGTAACCGCCAGAATGCCTCTGGCGCGGTTGATTCCGTCAGCCAAGGAAAATTATTCCCAGAAAATAACAGGCGGAAGCCATTAGCATAGCACTTGAAGCCCTGAGGGGTGAGTGCCCCAACTGGAATGTGGGAACTGAGTAGGACATCAAAGCATCTTCATCACTTGCGCTCACATTAAATTCACTACATCTGGACACCATCTAGCCAGGATTCTGGTTGACCACGATTTCTTTGTGTGTGTGTAAGAAAGTAATAATTACTTGAAAAAAATTAGGTGGTTACTGTTAGTAATATGAAATTTTACGCTAAGTTTTAATATCAGGTTTAAAGGTGATTCTAGCGGTACAAAATCTAAAGATGCATTGACTTATTTAATTGAAGCTTGAATTTTGTAGAGGCAAGAAGATTAAGCCTTGGCTACTGCCCTCACCTTCGGGATCTCCATGATCCTTATGTTAGATTTCTTGATTGTGCCCTACAATTCTATTTTGCTTTGTTCACCTTTCTATATTCTTTTCTCTGATGTCTCTTGGGATTTGGTAAGTTCAGTAACCATGTGCTCTAGTGCATCACTCAAAATGAGAAGAAACAGCTGCAAATATCTATTAATAATTGGAACGTGAATGGACAAAGTGTGAATCTAGAAAAATTGAAAGTTGTCAAAAATGAAATGGAATGCATAAACGTCAATATCCTAGGTATTAGTTGGCTGAAATGGACTGGTATTGGCCATTTTGAAGCAGATAACCATTTGGTCTACTATGCTGGGAAGGACAACTTGAAGAGAAATGGTGTTGCGCTCATCGTCAAAAAGAACATTTCAAGATCTATCCTGCAGTACAACACTCTCAGTGATAGGATAATATCCATATGTCTACAAGAAAGAACATTTAATATGGCCACTATTCAAATTTACCTACCAACTATTAAGGCCAAAGATGAAGAAATTGAAAATTTTTACTAACTTCTGCAGTCTGAAATTGATAAAACATGCATCAGGATGCATTGATAATTATTGGTGATTGGAATTTGAAAGTTGGAAACAAAGAAATACCGGTAGTTGGAAAATATGGACTTGGTAATAGAAATGATGCTGGAGATCACAGTATAGAACTGTGCAAGACCAAGGACTTCTTCATTGCAAATACCTTTGCTCAACAATATAAACAGTGACTGTACATGTGGATCTCACCAAATGGAATACACAGGAATCATCTGTGGAAAGAGACATTGGAAATGCTCAATATCATCAGTCAGAACAAGGCTGGGGTCAACTTCAGAACAAATCATTAATTGCTTATAGTTCAAGTTGAAGCAGAAGAAAATTTGAACAAGTCCTTGAGAGCCAAAGTACAATGTTGAGCATATCCCACCTGAATTCAGAGACCATTTCAAGAATAGATTTGACATAGTGAACACTAATGACTGAAAACCAGATGAGTCGTGGAATGACATCAAGGACATCATACATGAAGAAAGCAAAAGGTCATTAAAAAGACAGGAAAGAAAGAAAAGACCAAAATGGATGTCAGAATAAACTCTGAAATTTGTTCTTGAATGTCAAATAGCTAAAGCAAAAGGAAGAAATGATGAAGTAAAAGAACTGAAGATTTCAAAGGGTGGCTTGGGAAGATGAAGTATTATAATGACATGTGCAAAGACCTGGAGATAGACAACCAACAGGGAAGAACACATCTGACATTTCTCAGGCTGAAAGAACTGAAGAAAAAATTCAAGCCTCAAGTTGCAAATATTGAAGAATTCTATGGGTAAAATACTGAGCAACCCAGGAAGCATCAAAAGATGATGGAAGGAATACACAGAGTCACTGTACCAAAAAGAACTGGTCGATGTTCAACTGTGTCAGGAGGTAGCATATGATCAAGAACCAATGGTACTGAAGGAAGAGGTCCAAGCTACACTGAAGGCATTGGCGAAAAACAAGGCTCCAGGAATTGGTGGAATACCTACTGAGATATTTCAACAAATGGATACAGACCGGGAAGTGCTCACTCATCTACATCAAGAAATTTGGAAGACAGCTACCTGGCAAACAGACTGGAAGAGATCCATATTTATGCTTATTCCAAAGAAAGGTGATCCACCTAAATGCAGAAATTATCGAACAACGTCATTAATATCACACTCAAGTAAAATTTTGCAGACGACCATTCAAAAGCAGTTGCAGCAGTATATCAACAGGGAACTTCCAGAAATTCAAGCCAGATTCAGACGAGGACATGGAACGAGGAATATCATTGCTGATGTCAGATGGATCTTGTCTGAAAGCAGAGACTACCAGAAAGATGTTTCCTTTGTTTTAGCGACTATGCAAAGGCATTCGACTGTGTGGATCATAACAAATTATGGATAACATTGCAAAGAATGAGAATTCCAGAACACTTAATTGTGCTCGTGTGGAATCTGCAGACAGATCAAGAGGCAGTTGTTCGAACAGAACAAGGAGATACTGTGTGGTTTAAAATCAGGAAAAGTGTGTGTCAGGGTTGTATCCTTTCACCATATTTATTCAGTCTGTATACTGAGCAAATAATCCGAGAACCTGAACTATATGAAGAAGAACAGGGCATCAGGATTGGAGGAAGACACATTAACAACCTTCCATATGCAGATGACATAATTTTGCTTGCTGAAAGCAAAGAGGACTTGAAGCAGTCACAGATGAAGACGAAAGACTACAGCCTTCATACGGATTACACATCAACATAAAGAAAACAAAAATCCTCACAACAGGACCAATAAGCAAGTGTTTCGTTCGTTCTGTTTTACGTAAAGTCACTGTCTTAGTCATCTAGTGCTGTTACAACAGAAATACCACGAGTGGATGGCTTTAACAAAGAGAAATTTATGTCTTCAGAGTAAAGTAGGTTAACAATCCAAATTCAGGGCATCAACTCCAGGGAAAGGCTTTCTCTCTTTGTCAGCCTTCTCATCAATTTTCCCCCAGACTAGGAGCTTCTCCACGCAGGGACCCCAGGTCCAAAGGACACGCTCTGCTCCTGCACTGCTTTTTTGATGGTGTGAGGTCCCCAATTCTCTGCTTGCTTCCCTTTCCTTTTATCTCTTGAGAGATAAAAGGTGGTGCAGGCCACACCCCAAGGAAACTCCCTTTACCTTGGATCAGGGATGTGACCTGGGTAAAGGTGGCGTTACAATCCCACCCTAATCCTCTTTAACATAAAATTACAATAAAAAAATGGGGGCCAACCACACAATTCTGGGAATCATGGCCCAGCCAAATTGATACACACATTTTTTGGGGGACATAATTCAAACCATGACAGTCGCTATGAGTCAGAACCAACGCAACTGCACCTAACAACAGCAACAACGAGTTCACTTATTCTGTCTGCTCAAATACATTGTTAAATCCCTCCCTTGTATTTTCCAATTCAATTATTTTATTCCTGAATTTCAGTATTTGGTTCTTTTTATATTTCCTATCTCCTTATTGAGTTTCTCATTTTGTTTATTGATCTCCATTGGTTTGTTGTCTGTGTGTTCTTTCCATTCATTGAATATAATTAACATAATTTTTGAAAGTCCTCTCTTTTCCCTATTATCCTTGCTTTCATAGGACTGATTTCAGCTTCTTCATATGTTCTTTAAATTGAACCATCTTCTCCTGTGTTCTTGCATGCCTTATAATGTTTTGTTGAACCTGGGACATTTGAGTATTTTACTGTGGTAATTCTGGAACTCAGAATCTTCTCTTTCCCCAAGAATTGTTTGAATGTCTAGATTTTTGTTTTGTTTTGTTTTAGTTTTCTTTATTTCCTCCCTCTTCCCTTAAATTCCACTACAGATCACTCTGGACCTTTTGTTCTTCCATCATTGACTCAGTGTTTGTTTGAGTTCTTAGGGGAACACAGCAGAAGGCCTTCTCTGTAGTAAGCTCTCTCTCCAGATTGTGCCACCCCAAAGCTGTGGGGTACAGGTCCCTTCTGCCTGCACTGGGGCTAGTCAGCTGTAACATCCTCCCCTCTTCTGTGGTGGGGCTTCAGGTACTTCCTTGTTTGATATAAAGTTCTGAGCTGATTCCAAAGCCCCTAAATAATCCTTGTAGTCATTTCACAGGTTTTAGGTGTTTTGGAGAGTTTTAAGTTTCTAGGGGCTAGCTCAGAGATTCACTCTGTTGTTTGTATCCATTAAGTTCCAATGGGTGTCTTTTGTCATTGAGCCTGGAGGAAATACAACCTTTCCATTTTTTTTTTTTGTTTGTTGGATTGGGAGGGGACTGATTTCTCCCTGTGAATCTTACTTTTACTCTGTTTTCCTAGCTGCCTCCAGAAAGATATTAAGACTTTGACATAGTGGACCATCAGCAAAAGTTGGGAGTTCAGTTCACCGTTTGTATTTCGCAGCTTAGTTCTGCTCACAACTCACTGTGCTTGTGGCTCACAGTTTACCTGGGAGCTGTGCAGGACTGGCTCAGAAGCAATGGGGGAAAGATTTTCCTACCTTGTAGTCTTGCTCTTTCTTCTGCCTTTGGCGAGGTGCTTTATTTCTTGGACTGGTTGCTACAGCACCGAGTCCATCAGTTTGTGCAACTTTTTTTTTTTCTAAAATCGATGTAGGGTAGTGGAGATGCTCAACTACCTACATTGACGTCTTGGAGAAGGGCTCTTAATTTTTTTTAGGAGTTCCTCTTAAATGTTTCAATTCATTGATTTTGATATGTGAATGTTTCCCTATAATGGCCATTGATATTCTAAGTTAACACCTTCTTGCCACTTGCTAAAGACAGAGTGAGAGTTAGGCTTATATTGTTACTTTACATAGGCAGTAGGAGTTCTCACAGAAGGAGTTGAGGTTTTGAAACGGAGTCTTTGTCATAAAGAAATACATGACAAACAAGACAGGTAGGCATAGGTGTTGAAAGATGTGTGCCTGGGGCTTGTGACCCATATTCTGCAACCAAGCAGAAGCTAAAAAGAACCATAAATCAATGACTTGATAGTCATTGACCCTGGAATACAGATTAAACAAAGTGAGCTTCTTTCACACGTTGCAAGACAGGAGTTTCCTTATGATGGTTATGAAGGAACTCAAGGCAAAGTTTGATCAGTCATCATTTCAAGATAAAATTATTAAAAATTTCAAGACAGAAACCACAGAGCATCAAACTCCAAGTGTAGAGCACTTCTGGTCACAAAGCTCTCTAAATACCTAAATTGGAATATAATTGATATAAAATTTCTTAATCTCACCTTTACTGGGTTGAATATCAAACCTAACCCGTTGCCATCGAGTTGATTAAGACTCATAGCAACACTGTAGGACAGAGTAGAACTGCCCCGTAGAGTTTCCAAGAAATGGCTGGCAGATTCAAACAGCGGACGTTTTGGTTAGCAGCTATTATAGATTGAATTGTGTCCCTCAAAACTGTATATCAACTTGTATAGTCCGTGATTTTCCTATGTTTTGTAAATCCTACTTCTATGATGTCAATGTAGTGGGATTAGTGGCAGTTATGTTAATGAGGCAGGACTCAATCTTCAAGATTAGGTTGTGTTTTAAGTCAATCTCTTGAGAGAAGCGAGCAGAGGGACATGGAGGACCTCATGCCACCAAGAAACAAGAGCCAAGAGAATAGTGTGTCCTTTGGACCCGGGGTCCCTGAACTGAGAAGCAACTCAACTTGGGAAGATTGATGACAAGGACCTTCCCCCAGAGCCGACAGAAAGAGAAAGCCTTCCCCTAGAGCTGGCACCTTGAATTTGGACTTCAAGCCTCTTACACTGTGAAAGAATAAATTTCTCTTTGTTAAAGCCATCTACCTGTAGTATTTCTGTTATAGGAGCACTCGATAACTAAGACAGCAGCTGAGCTCTTAACCATTGTGACACCAGGGCTCACTGGGTAGACTAGTGCCTCCGAAATACATGTCCATTTGAAAGCTGTGAATGGATTTTACTTGGAGATTGGGTCTTCACAGACGTTAAGATGAACTCATACTGCATTAGGATCAACCCTAAATCCAATATGACTAGAAGAGAGAAATTTGGACACAGGGAAACAAAGCCACACAGGAAGAACACTATATGATTATGGAGGCAGATTGGGGTGCTGCATCTACAAGCCAAGGAACCCGAAGATTTTCTAGCAACCACCAGAAACTAGGAAGAGGCAAGGAAGGGCCTTCCCTCAGAGCCTTTGAGGGAGCGTGGCCCTGAGAACACCTGGATTTTGAACTTCTAGCCTCCAGAACTGTGGGAGAATTAACTTCTGTTGTTTTAAGCCACCTGGTTTGTGCTACTTTATTACAGCAGCCTTAGGAAACCAATACATTACCTATTAAAACACTTTTTTAATGATTACTGAGATTATGTAGCTCTTAAAATAGATATATATTCATTTGTAGTTGAGCACTAGAGATAAAAAATCAGAAAACTTTATAAACAACATATTACGACAGGCAAAAATCTTATTTATTTTCATGATGTCTAAATTTCTTTTCCTTTCTTTCATAGAATTGTCCAAATTTTCTTATAAAATAACAATCCTTGCTTGTATCTTACTTTATTTGAAATGAAAATTTTAAGCATTTTTCCAAATTACAAAAACTTTAATGTAGCAACTAAAATTGATATTAATTTTTAAAACTTACAGAACAATTCTGGAGCTATTATTTCATATCTATTTATAGTCAAAATGCTTGGTATCGCTAGGTTAGTTTGTGTTTAAAATAAACACACCAACCTTACCCCATAAATTTAGGAAATTAAAAGATACATTAGTTATGTAACATCGGATTATCAATTAAATTATTTGACTATAATTAGAATTTTTATAATGGAAGTTGAACTCATTATTGAGATTGTGTTTAGACAATAAGCTATTAATGATTTTTTTTATGTATTATGAGACCAGTAAAAGCAAACTCTCTGTTACTATTTATAAGCAATGAGAATCCTTGCATCTAAGCTTCAAATCAAAAGAGTAAAATATCTTTAAGAAAAAGCAACAAACTTAGAATTTAAGATGGCAGTCACTTTAGCTAAAGTTGGTGCATATATTTAACTTCCACAAGTATATTGTTATTATAAAAAATTCTGTATCTTATCTAAATAAATTGTAACATTGTATTTCATCATGTGCTTTTGACCATATGATCTTATTCTCCCTTGCACCCACGTTAAAGAGTTTTAATGCCATATTTAACTTAGTGCGTGAAACACAGGAAATGTATTATATTAATAAATAACAGACATTTATAAGCTCACAAGTCAGATTCAAAAGGAAGACTATCTGACTAAATTAAACCCATTGCCGTCAAGTCCATTCCAACTCATATTGTCCCTACAGAGCAGAGTAGAATTGCCCCATAGGGTTTCCAAGAGCGGCTGGTGGATTCAAACTGTTGACCTCTAACTAAATTAATAGGCACTGTAGTAGTATCAACATTTTTGTAGAACTTAATAATTTCCCAAATGCTCTCATACATTGTAATTTTTCAGTAATGATTTATGGAGCACCTATGTATCAGGAGCCCTGGCATCACAGTGGTTAAGAGCTCAGCTGCTAAACAAAAGGTTGACAGTTCAAATCTACCAGCTGCTCCTTGGAAACTCTTTGGAGCAGTTCTACCCTGTCCTGTAGGGTCCCTATGAGTGGAAATCAACTCCACAGCAACGAGGTTTTTTTGGGGGGTGGTTATTATGTACCAAGTCCTGTTCTAGACACAGAAGAGATCATTAATGAATTAAAAAGAAAAAAAAAGTGTTTATGCTCTTGCAGTCTCTCATATATTCTAGTGGGGGAGACCAACAATAATTAAAATAATAAGTAAAATACATTTTTTTGCCATATGCTGAAAGTGTAATGGAAGAGGAAGAAGAGGAGTGTGCTAATGGTTGCAATTTTAACTATGGCGGTCAGGAAAGACATGGATGAGGAAGCACTACAGAAACCAGGTCTCAAAGGAGGCGAGGGAGTATGGCTGTCATGGGTATCCAGGTGAACAGCAGACCCGGCAACTGGAAGAGCAAGTTAAAAGACCTAAAGTAAGAGTAAACCTGGACACCAAACAAAAACCCAACCAAACGCTTTGTGGGCCAGTCAATTCTGAGTCATAGCGACCCTACAGGGCAGAGAAGAACTCCTCCGTAGGGTTTCCAAAGAGCGGCTGGTGGATTCGAACTGCTGACCTTTTGGGTTAGCAGCCGAACTCTTAACCACTACCTCATCAGAGTTTCCAACCTGGAGAGAGTGTAAGCCAAATCATGCAAAGCCTTAGGGATCATTGTAAGGGATTTGTCTTTCTCTACAGTTGAGATGGGAAGTCACTGGAGGAATTTGAGCAAGTAAGTGAGGTGGTCTGCTGCTATAAGCTATACAGCCCCCCCACCCCCAGCCCCCAAAGAAACCCATTACCAGGGAGTCAACTGGGACTCATAACGACCCTATAGGACAGAGTGGAACCTGCCCCATAGAGTTTCCAAGGAGTAGCTGGTAGATTCGAACGGCTGACCTATTAGCTGAATTCTTCAACACTGCACCACCAGGGCTTTGATATAAACTATAGGTGAGCCTAAAGATGAGTTAAGAGTTTATGTAATAATTTAACAGAAAAAAGGGTGACGACTTGAAAAAATGGTGGTTATCAGTGGAGGTGGTGAGAAATCGTCCAGTTATAAACTACTTTGAAAGAAAACTCAATGGGATTGGCAGCTGGATTGGATATGGAGCCCGAGAGAAAGAGATGAATTAAAGATGACTTTGACTTTTGGTCAGAAGCAAGATTGCATTTGGCCATAAACTGGGATAGGGAGATCTAGAGACATACAGGTTTTGCAGAAAGATCACGAGTTTATTTTCAGATGTGTGAGGTTTGAGCTATCAATTAGACATGCAGGTAGAGTTTTGAGAAAAAGTAGGTATGGTTGCTTGAAGTTTTGTGATGATTAGACAATAAATATAATTTGGTCGTCATTAGCATACAACTGGCATTTAAAGCTTTGGGGGTAGGATCAAATTACTACGAGAGAGAAAGTAGATAGAGACATACAGGGATCTGAGAACCGAGTCACAGGGCACTTCAATGTTTAGCCAGTGTACGAATGCGGACCATAAGCGAAAGAATCTTAGAAGGGGAGATCTTGTAGTAGGCGCAATCAAGAAAGTAGGTTTCCTAAAACCATATTGGAAAGAAAAAATTCAAAAAGAAAGAAATAGTCAAACATATGAATGTAAATAAAAGTTTACGTAAGTTGAGACTGGATCATCCCATTTACCAGTCTGGAGGTTATGAGTGACTTTGACAAAGGCCAGTTCAGTGGCAATATTTGACTACAATAGGTTCCAGAGTGAATAGAAAGAAAAAAAAAATAGTTGTTGAAACCGAGTAATGACAAGTCTTAAAGGGAAGAAAAAAGACAGTGGCTAGAGGGAATGTTGAGTTTTAAGATGTACTTGGAGCCGTGGTGGCGCAGTGGTTAAGAGTTTGACTGCTAACCAAAAGGTCGGCAGTCCGAATCCACCAGCCACTCCTTGGAAACTCTAACGGGTAGTTCTGCTCTGTCTTATAGGGTCACTGTGAGTCAGAATCTACTCGATGGCAACAGTTTTGGGGTTTAACAGAATAATAGTCAAGTCACGTGGGCAATGGTGCTGATAGGTGCATCGATATGGCTATAGGAGATTGTGGGAATCTCTTTGACTGTATTTTCTCAGTGAATTGGAAGCCAGATCATCGCCTGAGAGCGAAGATGCTGTTGGATATTTTGAAGTTCTGGGAGACAGATGTGTGAAATCATCATTCATGAGAGGGAGAGTGGACTAACAGAATGCTGTAAAATTGTTGGACAGCTATAATGGTCACCTTGAGCTTTGACGTCTTGCATTTAAACTGAGACTAGTCAGCACGGCTGTGTTTTTCTCCAGTTATATTTTGCTTCACAGGTGTAGGCATGGGCTAGGAGGAGATTGAATTTTATAAAACATCTACGGCTGGCATAAGGAACTGGCAAAAGAGTCGATAATCTATAAGAGGAGTTTTGAAGTTTACGCTTTTTGTAGAACAGAGTGAGAAGATGCAAAAGAAGTAAAATCATGTTAGGATCCATGATTTGTATGTGCCAGTGGAGCCAAAGATCACAAATCATAATCCATATGTAAGGCAGTGTGTTTAATTTCCATTTACAGGTGACTTAAACTGAGATTCAGAAATTTTAGGTGAGATGTGAGATGACTGTCCAAACAGCCTGTGTCAAGGCCAACGTTGTAGACATGTCTGACCCGAAACTCACTGTTTTTCCAAAATGTTAAGCATAGTGTTGCTGCAATAATAATGAAAAATGCCTTCTTAAAATACGTATATATTTTAATATCACTGCTTTGGCATTTTCCACAATGATAAACTTAGCCATTAGTTTATTAACTACTTACTTTTGAGCAGATATATTTTGACTTAATCTTGTAGCTGAGTACTTTTATACTCAATAGTAAATGTCCATGGAATTTTTACTTTAGTTCCACAGCATGGTTTATATATATATATATATATATATATAAGCATTAAACTTTTTAAAATGTGACCCTTGTTTGCCTTTGTTTTGGGTATGTTGTCAATGTTCCATGCTTATTGAAATTCCTTTACTAATCCCATGTTTGTCTTTAACCATCTGGTCATTTAAAAAATCAGATTCTTCGTTGGTAAAATGCAACACTGATTTATGGTTATACATGAACATTTGTCAGGCTTATATTTACTTCATCCCACAAATTCAAAACTAATTGAGAATAAGGACTTGGAAATAAGAATTTGTTAGCTCAATTAAGATTAGCTTCTGGTAATATCTATTCTTTGCCCAGCGGCCAAGAAAAGATGGGTCTACAGAGAGAGGGAAACAGAGCCAGTGGAACTAATTTGAAAATGGAACAGCAGGAAAGGAAAAATCGTAATAACTTAAAGTGGTTTCATGTGATTTTTTTGGAAAAAATTCTGCTCCAGGATCGTCTACCATGTGTTAAGCCTACAGCCTCGCACAACAGCGTCTGTGATTAATCATGGGGAAACATCACTCCCAGCGTGCCTTCAACGTAACAGTTTTGTCATGATATTCATCAATTTGTCACAACTGCTTTCTAAATGAAGTATGCTTTCTAAAGGTATCTTTTGCAGTAGACAATAGCTCAAGTATATAGAATCTGAGATTATGTGGCTAAGAGTCAAGTGCGACTTTCCTTCGAACAGTTTTGATCCCTTGAGTAAGTCATTTTACTTCTAAGCCTCAATGTTCTCATCGATACAATAAGATTTTCATTTCACTACAGCAGCCCTATTTTATCTCGGAGGATTGTTTTAAGAATCCAATCAAATCAATAATATGTAAGAGAATTTCTGGGAAACCGTATTCAATAAGCAGTGACTTATATGATAGGTACATGTCATATACACCTCAAGGCATAAATTATCTCCATTTATACTGATGTGGAAACGGAGGTTCACTGGTGATAATAAGTGGGTCAAAGATCACAGAACAAGGGTGAGAGAGGCGGCCAACACTCAAAGCCACGCCTGGCTGGTAAAGTCATGGGCTTTTTCTGCACCAGTTTGTAGTTTATGAAGGTGAACTGGTGATGGAGAAGCTTCCGTGGGTCATGTTGTTCCACACTTGTATACCTGTGGTTCATCTCATGGTATTTATAGGATTAGGCTTTTTGAGGGCAGGTTTCCAACTGCCTAAAGGAGCAGGAGATAATCTCAAGTATGTACTGATTTAGGATAAATTTGGAAGAGCCACTAGACTGTTGCCGATTCTGACTCACAGCGACCCTGTAGGACAGAGTAGAACTGCTCCATAGGGTTTCCAAGGAGAGCCTGGTGGATTTGAACTGTCTACCTTTCGGTTAGAAGCTGAGCTCTTAACCACTGTGCCACCGGGGCCAAAAGGTTGATTTTTTAAAGCTTCAGAAGTAGAACTAGAATTCCCAGGAAATCATAAGAAAGCATTTAAAGCAATAAATACCCACCAAAAAGATAAGGGAGAGCAATTGTATTAATTACATAAGCATCCTAGATAATTTAAAATCTGTTGTGAGATTTCGATAAGGCCTTCAGTGTAACTGCGTATACAGTCTAAAGCAATAAGAGAATACATGCTATACCTTGTTTTATATTAGGAAGAAATGAAGGGAAGCACCTTTTAGTTTGACAGTTTGGTGTTTCTCTCTGTTACTATTTATGAAGATTATACTAGAATCCCA
>NW_004444217.1:993605-996145 GCF_000243295.1 Trichechus manatus latirostris
TAACGCAGCCCACAGTATGTGCAAGAGTCACCTGGACCTCTTGCCATTGCTCTGTGATTCCCGGGGCTTGGGAAACAGGCAAAAGATAATGTGATACTCTGGTCGCTGCTGTGAGTAATAACGTCCTTTGTTTCTGACCTAAGTGTCTCATGTCTTTGGCAACTATGAAAGGCAAACTTGTAAGCTTGCGAGTAGGGTGAAATATGAGACCCTTCACAATCCTCCATCTGACTTACATAGAAGAAAGAAAAATATAGAGCCATTATATTAATATGAATAAATCTCTGACAGATAATGTGGAATGAAATAAATCACGTACAATACAATTAATTTTACATAGCATGTAAAATGTGCAAGAATCTACTATATGTATTTTTGTATGGATACATACATATATAGCAAATGTATAAAATTACTTGTACATTTGTTAGATACCCAAGGCAAGATAGAGGGAAGTGGGATCAAACGGCTCTCAGAAAGCTCCCACTGCATTTGTAAGAGTTTACTTAAAAAAGAAATTGGCAGCAACCAAGGCAAACTCTTAGGGTTTGATAAAACTGGTTACAGGTACTCTGTTTGTTATGCTTTTTAAAATATTCCTTTATGTATCATATATTTGATACTAAAACAGATATACGTATTACATAATTACTTTGATCATCTTTATTCTAAATAGAAATGTTCTGACTTTTTTTTAAAATCACTTATCCAGATTTTCTTTAAAAAAAAAAAAACCCTTCAGATTCTGGTTTATTAATTTTTGCTGCTGCTTTTCACTAACCTAACATTATTTGTTTACCATTCTATTTTAAGTATTGTATTCACATGCTTGTGGTACTGCATCTTTTTGTTTTCTTTCTCCAAAATGAGGATTCAGAAGCATCTAGTAATATATTTACAGGTTTAAGTGGTTTTAACTTTCAAGTGTTCTGTTTCAGTCTCTATATTCTGGTACCTTCTTGAAACATGTTCTCTGGAAAGACTGGAATATCCTTCAGTCTTAACTGGATTTCTGCAGAGAATATTTGCAGGTAACGTGTACCTTGTATTGGGCTCCCCAGGCTCTGATATGGGAATTTGTGTACAGGAAGTTTACTGCGGAATCCTCTTGGGAACAATACCTGTGAGGGAGTGAAGGAAACACGCTTGCCAGATGTCCATGTGGAACTGTGCTGCAGTCACGTCAAAGGCTTCAGCTGATCCCATGGGGCGAGAGGGCTCTGGAGCTTAGATGGACCTTAAGTATCTTCCCTGATTAGGTCCAGGTGGACAGGAATTTGGACCTCTGGACTGACCAATTCTTGGATGCAGGCTACCCAAAGGCAAGGACTCAGCTGTGAGATGTCAGTAGCCAACACTCCCAACAGCAAGTGCCTCAGAGTCCAAATTATGGGGACTCTGTGGCAAACTATGGTATCCACTATAATTCATCATTGTGCAACCCAGATTCACTGACAAATTCACCCCACTAGGAAAGAGCTCCTGGAAGATTTTGGTCGGACTCTTTTCTAAATATAAATGCTAAAAGGATAAACTCTAGTTTCTGCAGCCACAACTGTTCTGGGGACTAAAACTGATACTAATCATTTTCCTCCTCTATTATCCATTTTATATCTCCTTCATCCTTTGGTAGCAATTATATTAGTATAGGCAGTTTCATGATAAATTAACGCACACCTTCATCCTTGAGGGTTCTAAGACTTTGGTCACCCTGTTCTTATCAAACCATGCTTGTTATTCTGGTACACTTACTAACAAAGAAATACCAAGAAATGTCCAACATGGGAACCAAACATAATCTTCCCTACACCCATTGTGTAATAGCAGCTCTACCTCTTCCGGATGAGTATGGACAATTACCACTGGCGATTCCTTCCCTTTCGTGTTGATTCCTTGGCATTTGTAGCTTAAAGTTTAATGGGAATCTTGTTACATTCCATGGTGGAAGCATTAACTCTAAACTCTAAACATGCAAAGTTAGAAGGACAAGAGGCACTGGAGTGACTGTGTATAAGTTTTTGATTGCTATGTAACAAATTGTCAGAGATTCAGCAGCTTAAAATAATCCCTATTATTATTTCAAGCTTCTGTAGGTCAGAAGTCCAGATATGGCGTAGTTGGATTCTCTGCTCAGGGTCCTATGCAGTTGAAATCAAGGTATGATCTGGGACTGCTATCACATTTAAGTCTCAGGGTCCTCTTCCCAGCTCATTCCGGTTGTTAGCAGAATTGTGATTATAGGATGAGCTCCTCCTCTCCTTGCTGGTGTCAATCAGGAGTCACTCTCACCAGCTAGAGGCCACTCATATTTTGTCTGGCAAAGGCAGCAATGGAGAATCTCTCTACTGTAATAATCTTCCTGTCTTAAAGTCAACTGCCCCATACAACATAATGCAGTCATGAGCGTGACTATCTCATCACATTCATAGGTTATTCCCCTCTCAAGGGAAAGAGAATATGCAAAGATGTATATATTTATGCATGATTGGGGGTCATTTTAGAATTCTTTCTATCACATGTAATAAGCAGGACTATTGATA
>NW_004444217.1:997324-1067393 GCF_000243295.1 Trichechus manatus latirostris
CAACCATAGACAACAGTTAAAGGAATGAATATGACTATAGTCCAATAAATCCCTGATGTAGAGTGTGCCTTACATGCTGGAGGATGCCAACCAATTTTCACAAAATTCTGTCTCTAGGTTTGTACTGTGTTTTCACAGGCTGTTCCATTGCTCTATCAGGTCAGCAGTGTCTGGACAGTGCATCGCACTGGTGGATCCCATGGCCATGTGTCCACTCCCTCACCACACTTACAGTGAAGTAGGTGCCTTGGACTAACATAATGGTACGCGTGATCCTGTACCAGTGGAAAAACATCTTTGTAAACTATCAGATAGGAGTTCTGGCTGAGGCCCTGAAGGAAGAAAAGAAAGGCAAACCCATACCAGAATATGTTTCCTTTCTTGTCGAAATGAATTGCTATTCAATAGAATCCACTGGCACCAAGTGACTGATCGGTCTCTTCAAACCTGGAGCAATACCAAGGGCTTAATGTTTTGAAATTGAATAAATAGATCTGCAAAACCAAAAGCCATCTACCGTGATAATCATTTCTAGCTAAGACATCACATCTGGCACAGCAGTTGGAAATGGAACTTACACTTCATGGAATTTGACATAGTCCACTTTCATCCATCAGTATCTGTTTGACTGTTGTAAGGCAAGACTAGTGAAATAAATGGGAATCGAATGGAGACCATCTTTGTGTCATTTGGGTATTTAAGAGTGGAACTGTTCTCTGTCATTCTCACAATATTGTTTTGATTTGTTTTTGACAGATCATGTGGAATTTCATTGGCTTCTACGTAAACATTTTTAAATCAAGAATCCAGTGCAAAATATAAAATAGGTCCATGGCAATTTTGCAATCAGTGACTAAGGAAATGTCCATTTGGTGTATGGGTAAACTTGATGGACTCACTGTGAGATGGGCCTGGGCCTAAAACTCTCTTACCTGTGTCTCTTATGTGACTTCTCTAAGACAGAAACCATGAAGACACATTGGATCCCTTGGAAACTATGTCAACTTAAGATTTGGTGTCTATCAGTTCTTAAAATGTGTATTTCACTTTCTCCAATGTACCAATGTACTTAGACTCGATAAACGGCTATTCATTGGGTCCTTTGTGGAAGAATGAAGGAATCCTTCCTGTATATATTTCTCGTGTATACAGGGTCTTTCCTCTTGGGAAGTGGCCTTGCCTTCAGTCAACGGGTTCTAGTTCTGAGAACTAACTGAGGTCCAGAAACTTGGCAATAGATCACAACTGCTCTTATCTTTATCATTTATCTTCATTTTCTCTTTTGAGGGGGGGGACAGATTGATTAGTAAGTTTGTTCATTGCCTATTTATTTTGCTGCCAACAATGCCATGTTCTAATAAAGATCTTCATAGTTCTCTGTGAGTCAGACCTTTTAGTTGCCACTACAAACTTACCACTCATTACTTTAATTGTGACTACTTTTAATTCAGAAGTTTAGTGCCACTTCAGTATTTCGGGATATTATTATTCCCATTGTTATATTAGATAGCTCAGTTGTATAACATCTATCAACCCTGGCCCACAGACAAGAGCCATCACTGAACTTTTCAATGATACTGGTATCCCTCTCTCCAGTGAACTTGTTTTACCTTTGATGAACTAAATGTATGCCAAATCCTCCCACAGAACACATTTAGCTGGTAAAGCCAGAAATATGTGCTGTATGTTTATATTATATGTATAATATATGGACTGTTCCATATATATGGAGATACACACACATACTATACATAATATTATGAACTTTTTGATCTCTTTTCCAGTGTCTGTCATGGTAGTTCTGGCATTTGCATTTTGCTTAATGTGAACCATTGCCCAATCTTCAGAAGTCAACTGGTATGGATTAAATTGCATCCTCCAAAAGATAGGTTGAAGTCCTAACCCTTGTACCTCATTTGTGGAAATAGGGTCTTTCTTTGAAGATATTACCAGTTAAGCCATACTGGAGTAGGGTGGGTCCTAGTCTTAATCTCTTGTGAGTGGTGTCTTATAAAAGAGGAGAACAGACATGGAGAAAGAGTCACAAAGTGGGAAGACAACACTTGAAGAAACATCTATAAACAACAAAGGAATGTCAAGGATTTATGGCAGCCACTAGAAGCCAGGAAAGAAGCATAAAACAATTCCTCTCTCAAAATCCTCAGAAGAAACTGACAAGGCCAGTACCCTAATTTGAACTTCAAGCCTCCAAAACTGTAATAGAATAAATTTCTGGTCTTTAAAGTTACCTGATGGAAATATCACAAAAATTTGGAAATTAATCAACACACTATTAAGCCCCCAATAGGCCAAAGAATAAACCATAAGAGAAATAAAATATTTAGACATGAATGAAAATGAAAGGACAATATACCAAACTCTATTAGAGACACTGATGGCAATACTCAGAGGGAAATTTAGATCTTTAAGTGACCACATTGTTGAAGAAAAAAGAGCCCAACTCAATAACTTAACTTTACACCATAAGCAACTAGAAAAGGAAGAGCAAACAAAGCCTGAATCAAAGAAAAGGAAAAATAAAAATAAATAAATAAATAAATATCAAAGCAGAGATCAATGACATAAAGAAGTACAACACAGAGAATCAACAATACCAAAAATTGGTTCTTTGAGATCAACAAAATTCACAAACCCCTAGCTAGAATGACAAGGAAAAAAAAAAGAGAGAAAACACTAGTAACTAAAATCAGAAGTGAAAATGCGACATTACTACCAACCCTACAGAAATTAAAGGATACTATTAACAACTGAATGACAACAAACTAGATAACTAATGGATAAATTCCTAGAAATATATAAACTACTAAATAGACTCAAGAAGAAATAGAAAATCTCAACAGATCACTAAGCGAAGGGATTGAGACAGTAATCAAAAACATCCCAACAAAGAAAAGTCATGGACCAGATGGCTTCGCTGGGGAATTCTACCAAACACTGACTGAAGAATTAGCACCAATTCTTCTCAAACACGTCCAAAAGATAGAGGAGGATAGAACACTGCCTAACTCATTTTATAAGGCCTGCATTACCCTGATACCAAAGCCTGATAAAGACACCACAAAGAAAAAAAAACTAGAGACCAGTATCCCTTATGAATATAGATGCCAAAATTCTAAAAAATAAAGAAAAAAAAAACTTAGTAAACTGAATTCAAAAGACATTAATGCAAGGGTGGTTCAACATAAGAAAGATGAATTAATATAATACAACACATTAACAGAAAGAAGGAAAAACCAACAACAACCAAAAACACATGATCACCTAGATATAGAAAAGGTATGACAAAGTTCAACACCCTTTTAGGATAAAAATACTCAGCAAACTAGGAATAGAAGGGAAATTATTGACTACGATAAATGCCATTTATGAGAAACTCATATACTCAATGGCGATAGACTGAAAGCTTCCCGCCAAGACTAGGAACAAGACAAGGATGCTCCTTTTCACCACTGCTATTCAACATTTTACTGGAAGTTCTAGCCAGAGAAACTCAGTAAGAAAAAGAAACAAAAGGCAATCAAATTAGAAAAGAAGTAAGGCTCTCTCCATTTGCAGATGATATGATACTATATATAGAAAATACCAAAAATTACACAAGAAAGAAACTAGACCCCAGAGGCTATTGCCCTAAAATACCTTTTTAACCTGAAACTAAAGCCACTACTGGAGGTCACCTTCCAGACAAATAATAGATTGACCCCTAATATAAACAATGACACCCATGAGGAATGTGCTCCTTTAAACAATCAACTATAAAAGACCAATCAGTCATCATTTACACAAAAGCAAAGATGAGAAGGCAAGGAGGAGCAGGGAAGCTGTTTGGATGTAAATGGAACAGGTGGGGTGGAAGTGGTGAGAGTGCTGACAAATTACGGGGATTATAACCAATGTCACAAAAATAAATAAATGAATAAACATCTGCTACCTTAAAAAAAAAAAAAAAAGAAGACGATGACGAAGAAAGAAACTAGAAGTAACAAGAGAATTTGGTAAAGTTGTAGGGTGCAAGATCAAAGCAGGAATCAGCTGTGTTTACATACACCAGCAGCAATCTGAAAAGGTAATTAAGAAAACCCTCTTACAATAACATCTAAAGGAGTAAAATATCTAGGAATAAACTTATCTAAGGAGGTGAAAGACCTTTACACTGAAAACTATAAAACACTGCTTAAAGAAAATGTAAAGGAGATCTAAGTAAATGGCAAAACATTCCTATTCATGAATTGGAAGACAATATTATTACAATTTTACCCAAAGTGATCTACAGATATAGTGCAATTCCTATTGCAAGTCCAACAGTCTTTTTTGCAGAAATGGAAACGCTGATATTTAAATTCCCATGAAATTTTAATGGGCCGTGAATAGCCAAAACAATCTGAAAAAGAAAAAGAACAAAGTAGGAGGACTCACTCTGCCCAATTTCAAAATGTACTGCAAAGCTACAGTAATGGAAACAATATGGTACTGGTATAAGGATAGACATATAGACCAATGGAGCAGAATTGAGAACCCAGAAATAAACATATACATGTATGACTACTTGAATTGTGATAAGAGTATCAAATTAATCAATGGTGAAAGAATAGTCTCTTCAACAAAAGGTGATGAGACTACTGGATTTCCACATGCAAAAGATTAAAGCTGGATCCATACCTCATACCATATACAAAAATTGACTTAAAATGTATCAATGACTTAAATATAAGTGCTAAAACCATAAAACTCTTAGAAGAAAACATGGGGTAAATCTTCTGTACTGTTCTGTTGTACACAGAGTTGTTATGAGTTGGAACCAACTCAAATACACCTAACAACAACAAAAATTCTGGACCTTTTTTAGGCAATGAATTTTTAGATATGACCCCAAAGCATAAGCAACAAGAGAAAAAATAAATAAATAAATCGGGTTTCATTAAAACTAAAAAAAAACAATGTGCACTGGGGACATTACCAAGAAAGTGAAAATATACAATCTACAGAACGGGAGAAGGTATTTGGAAATAGTATATCAGATGAGGATTTAATATTCAGAATATATAAATAATTCTTAAAACACCACAACAAAAAGTTTAATAACCAAATTTAAAAATGGACAAAGGGCTTGAATAGACATTTCTCCAAAGAAGATAAACATATGGTCAACAAGCACATAAAAAGCTGCTCAACATCATTAGTCATCAGTGGAATGCAAGTCAAAACCATAATGAGATACCGCTTTACACTTACTAGGATTGCTATCATAAAAACAAACAAAAAAAGAAAAGCATAAGTATTGGTGAGTACGTGGAGAAATTGGAACACTAGTACATTGATGGTGGGAATGTAAAATGTTATAGCCTCTGTGGAAAACAGTTCGGCAGTTCCTAAAAAAGTTAAACATAGAAATACTAGATGTCTCAGCAATTCCACTCCTAGGTATATATTCAAAAAAAATTGAAAAGAGTGACTCAAACAGACACATGTGTACCGAAGTTTACTGCAGCGTTATTCACAATAGCCAAAAGGTGGAAACAATCCAAGGGTCCATCAACAGATGAATGGATCAACAAAATGTGGAACACACATACAATGGAGTATATATGTACAATGGCGGTATATACATGCAATTCAGCTAAAAAAGCAAACGAAGTTCTGATACATGCTACCCTGTGGATGAGCCTTGAAAACGTACCAATTGAGGTAAACCAGACACAAAAGGACAAATGCTGTGCGATTCCACGTCTATAAAATATCTAGAGAAGGTAAAGACATCAAGAAAAAAGATAGTGCTTACCAGAGGGTGGGAGGAGGGGAAATGGGAGATTGTTTTTGCTTCGTTTTTTGTTTTTTTAAGAGTAGCAATAATTTCATTGAATTAAAACAAACAGAAACAGCTTCAGAAGCTGGGATGGCTCTTCACAGTAGTCGTAAAACAAGGCAAGAGGGTTGTGCCTTTCACACGGACCATGTCCACAATTGGACCCATGCAGCCTCTGAAGGGGTGTGTAACATTGGGCCCGGCAATGACCTTGAGCCACTGGCGATTTCAAGGGCAGGGCTCAGTTGTGTGTCCTCAGAACCCAATATTTCCAGTAGCAGAGGCGTGAGCGCTTAGGTATATCTGGAGGCACGCTACGGCCTCCATTAGAAGGTTTTCTTTATTTTAGGAGGTGCTCTGAAATAATACAAGAAGGATCTTCAGTTTGTATTAAATGTGAAAACCAGAGCCAATTTCACGCATATTTCCATCCGTTCAACAAGCATTTACGAAGCATGAAAGGTACTGTGCCACACAATTTAAGTTGAAATATGCATTCACCAGTGATATTACAGCTGTGTTAGTTAAAGTAGAACTGGGAGTAAAATAGCTTTGAAGATGAACTACAAGATGTCCTGTAGACACAGATGACAATTCCTTACTTAATATTTATGAGATGTGAAAATAATTAGCGTGAGATATTTTTCTGGTGGTTTTATTAACCTTGTTATTGCTTTATATTCATATATTTTAAAGGTAGTCATTTTATTAAAATATCATATATCCTTCCAGTCAAATTCTTCCCTTATTTTTTTTTTCTTAGTTGCTAAGAGGAACCATATGTATTTTTATTCTTAAAAAAAAATGCAAAAGAGGCACTGTTTGCAGCTAAGTTTGCAAGCCATTACTTTCATGAAATCATACCTTCTGGTGGCAACAAATCCTTTTCTTTTTCTTGTACTTGAATACCTGGCTGGATTTGTCCTCTGCTTGGTACTGTGATATAGTGTCCCACTGATTCTGATGCAGCTATTATTGCTTTAAAAGAGCGATTGTGTATTCAGTCTCACTGTGTCCAATTGTGTACTTGGTATGCCCACAGTTAGAGGTACTCTGGAGCTCTGTATTTGGGTATTTGAAAAGCCTTCTTTAATGTTTTTATGTAGTACTAACCAATTTATTTAACTCTTTAAAAATCTTAATGTTGCCCAAAGTTTGAAATGAATTTGTTTAATTTGCTTGCGTTTGGCTTGGGATGAACTAATGCAAGAGACAGCATGAAAAATAAGTTTCTAGAATCATTTCATGTAGCCTTATGGGTATATTTATACTGATGCCGCCTCTCCTTAGAGATGATGAAATTGCAATTAAAAAAAAATTCTGATTGCACCGAATGACTCCTTTTAAAATGGGATTTTATTAGTCCAGAAAAGAGAGAAAATTGAGAGATTCAAATGGTGTCAGAGACACTGCGTATATGGCGTATACGGTGGAAAGCAAGATTCGCTAGTCCATTTGTATAAGCAGAGTGACAGGATATAGAAGCCAGTTAGGATTTACTCATTCTAAAGGTTTTAAGATTAATTTTTACAAATAATGCTTAATGTAAAATCTTCAAAATGTACAAGAAATACAAAAGGTGAAGAACATCCAAGGTGTTTTTGAAAAAAAACAAAAGACTTATTCTACCTTTTATCGAGATGTAGTTATAAAGCTACAGTACCGAAGATGGTGTGATATGAACTCAAGAACAGACCCTCAGTCCTACTGTGGGTGGACATTTACGTTGTTCCAGATGTTGGTTCTCACAAACAATGCATAATTTATATGTGTTTTCATATCTATCTATAATGTATGCATAAGTGTGCACACATATACACACACCCCTAAGAGTTATAACATGGGTCATAGCATATTTTGTATTATTATTATTATATTTTTGGCTGTTGCAACAAATTACCAGAAACAAGATGACTTATGCAAATTCATTATCTTACAGTTCTGAAATCAGAAGAGTGACTAGGGTTTCACGGGGCTAAAATCAAAGTGTTGCGAATGCTGTGTTCTTTTCTGAGGGGTCTAGGGAAAAATCAGTGTCCTTGCATTTTCTTGCCACTGTGACCACCCACATTTGTTCCTTCTTGACCTCCTTCCTCCATCATTAATGCCAGGAATTGTGGGTCGAGTCTTTCTCACATTTCATCACCCTGAGCTACCTTCTGCCTCCCTCATCCTTTTTTAAGGATACTGTGATAACATTGAACCCACCTGCACAACCCAGGATGATCATCCTATCTTAAATTTACTGTTGTTATGTGCCATTGGGTGGATTCCAGCTCATTGCGACCCTATAGGACGGAGCAGAACTGCCTCATAGCGCTTTCTAGGCTGTAATCTTTACGAGAGATCGCCAGGCCTTCTCTCCTGTGGAGCTGCTTGTGGATTTGAACCTCTGACCTTTTTGATTAGAAGGCAAGTGCTTCATCACTGTGCCACCAGGGCTCCTGTTCTTAAATTTATTAGCAGTCTTAATTTTATTGGCAACCTAATTTCCTTTGCAATGTGAGGTAACATATTCAAAAGTTTCAGAGATTCCAATGTGGACAGACATCATTACAGGGCCATTATTTTATCTACCACACCTACAAATAAATTTTATTTATCATTTAGAAGTAATTACAGGAGAGTACTGTGGGAACAAATGTATGAGAAACTATTAACAAACTCTAAATCTGTCTTGGGAGAAGTACACCCAGAATGCTCCTTAGAAGGAAGGATGGCAAGGTTACGTCTCACATACTTTGGACATTTTATCAGGAGGGTCAGTCCCTGGAGAAGGGCATCATGCTTGGTAAACTAGAGGGTCAGGGAAGGAGAGGAAGACCCTCAAGGAGATGGATTGACACAGTGGCTACAACAATGGGCATAACAACGATTGTGAGGATGGTGCAAGATGGGGCAGTGTTTTGTTCTGCTGTACACAGGGCTGCCATGAGTCGGAACCGACGCGCTGGCACCTCACAACAACAACATGAGGGACTAGGTCTGCTCTGAGTTATTCCATAAGAAATTATTCAGCTCTTTTAGTAGTTATTTTTATAATTTTTAATTATTTAACTGAAGTGACATTGAAAACAATTGTTAACTTTGGCTAATGTCACTTCTATTTCAAAATAGTTTTTGTTAAGTACACAAAAAGACACGTTATAGTAGACTGAGGATAGGGCTCAATATTCCAACAATACAAAATCTGTACTTAGGCATTATTTTCTTTTGAAATCAGAAAGCGTAGATTTTAACCCAGTGTGGTTAGCCAAACATTGATCACACAGTATGGGTGACAAAAAATTCAGATATTAGCTCT
This sequence comes from Trichechus manatus latirostris, assembly GCF_000243295.1. Classification (NCBI taxonomy): domain Eukaryota; kingdom Metazoa; phylum Chordata; class Mammalia; order Sirenia; family Trichechidae; genus Trichechus; species Trichechus manatus. The sequence goes on from NW_004444217.1 coordinate 1,006,450, forward strand.
TAGCCCCCATATAAAATAGATAGAGAAATCATATAGTATGATTTTGGTATGGTCGTTTAAGAAAGATATTTCCACATAAAATATTTCTCTGCATTAATTAAAATTTTTTTACAAATGTGTTGATAGCTCATTTATTTATTTTGTTTGTCTGTGCAAGCTGTGTAGTTGCATGTCAGTGAGGTCAGATCTCCAAGGAATTTGTTCTGTCATATGTGAGAGAAAAGTCGGTGCCCCCAGGAGTGCACTGTTTTGGCATTTTTTAATCTTTTCTCAATACTCAGAGACAATCAGCTGTGTTGCCAGGATAATTTATTCCATACTTCACTTTAGACATTTAATACTGCAGGGTGACATTGAGCCTTACTACTATATATTTAAGACACGAAAATTAAAATCTTAATAGAAGGGGAAAGAATAAACTGGGAATATTTCAATGTTTAATTATTAAAAAATTAACTTCTTAAATTATGTAACAAATATTGGGTAAATCCTTGGTATTACAGATTTTTTTTCCTACAATTAATAGTATCATGTTTAAATGCATAACAAAAAAAGCCCAAGTAGTTGAAATTAGGTCTATTAAACAAATATAAGCTTACATTGTCAACACTCTGTAGGCCATAAATCAAATAATTTACCGCATACAAATATGGGCTTATTCAATCATTCATTTAAAAAAATGTTTTGTGTCCTATTAATTCATAAAGCATTTATTTTATGTTCTAAGCACTGGGAATAGAACACTGAACAAAGCAATATTATCATTCATACAGCTGAAATTCTAACATGTTGTTGCTTGTTCTGTCGATTCCAACTCATAGCAGCCCAATGTGACAGAGGAGAACTGCCCCATGGCGTTTCCTAGGCTGAAATATTTGCAGAAGCAGATCACCAAGTCTTTTCCCCTGCAGAGTGGGTTGGAACCTCCAAACTTATGGTTAGTAGCTGAGCACTTAACCATTGCACTACCAAGGCTCCTTGAAATTCTAATGAATGATTAATCTTAAAGCTTTATACAATATTCAGGATCCTTGGTGGTGCAATGGTGGCTGCTAACTGAAAGGTTAACAGTTCGAACTGAAAGGTTAACAGTGGCTCCACATGGGAGAAGACCTGGCAATCTGCTCCCATAAACATTATACTCTGGAAAGCAGTTCTCTCTCATACGGGTTTGCTATTAGTTGGAATGGACTCATTGGAACACAATAAGCAACAACACCCTACAATATTAAGAGATATTAATTAAGAATGATGTGCCACGAAAGTCATCAATTATTTCTATTAGTATTCAGTACTAATATTTCTAAAACCTAAATAAAATTAAAATGTATCAACAATTAAATTACAGAAAATTACAGTGAAGGAATTTTCTCCTGTAATGATAGCTTTGCTCTTATGGGGCCAATCGTTCCACAGATAACAGTTATGACCTGTGGAAAAATTATAAAAAATCAACTCTTTGTAAGCATTCAGATTTGAACAAAGCACTCCAAATAAGGCTAACGACATTGAGTGGAGATTTCATCTGTCATTCTCACATCAGCAGAGAGAGTTTTAATTTTTGAGACTAGCTAATTTAACTGCTTGCAAAAACAACAACAAAAAATAAACTGAAAAACAAAAATCAATATTTTAAGAGAAATGTAATAGAATCCAGAACGTTCAGAACATATCACAATAATGTTCAGAATAGAATGGAAAATTACTAGAATAAAAAGTAACAGAAAAATGTGAATCCTACATAAAAGAACAAAGACAATCAATGGAGACAGACCCTAAATGACACTGATGTTGAATTTAATGCAGGTATTTTAACTCTGCTCAGGTGTGTACAAGAAAATATACTTGTAATGTATATAAGAAATATAAGAAATCTCAGCAGAAAACTAGAAACTAAAAAAACTGCCAGTTAAAAATTCAAGATAGAATAATGCAAAATGTAAAATATAAATGGTATCAATAAGCTTAAGAAAACTTTGGAGATGACAGAAGAATGAGAAGGTAAAATTGACCAACAGAAGTTATAGTATTGATAAAAGAGAAATAAAGATTTAAAGATAACGAAAAGAGGCTTAGTTTAATGCATAAAAGACATATCAAATGATAATTGGAATTCTAGAAGGAGGCAAAAGAAAAAGGATAGAAAAAAAATCTGAAAAAATAAAAGTGGAAAAATCCAAACTTGGTGAGTGATCTTGCAGGTGTAATCTTCCATGGTTGTCTTTCTGATAAGAACACAACCCCAGCCAACAGCTAGTCTGCAACATCATGAGAAATCTGATGCAGGGGCATCCAGGTATGTGATATCTGGATTCCTAACACTGTTATAATAAAGGTTTGTTGTTTTAAGCTGAAAAATGTTGGGGTAATTTTTATATGCTATAGACAACCAATATAAAAATCACTTTTGATTATGAGATGTACCTTAAATGTTAGTCTATAACCAGATTGAAAGTAAAAGGTAGTGTGATAAATCTAGTATGGAGAATGACCCAGATCCACTCAAACATAGTGTTCTGCTTGATGTTACTGACGACTGTCTAGAAACTCCATGTAGCGCCAACCACATTATTTAGTCTACAGAGGAAATGATTCTATCTTAGTAATTTTAGCATATTTTACAATCTGTACTGGCTAACATTGTTACAAATCACCAAGCTATGTTTCCTTTTTTGCTTAACTGTTCTTTTTTCTTTCACATTTCATTATTATAAGCAACAAGAAAAATCCAAGCCACACCTCCAGCACTTTGCATGAAAATCTTCCCAGTTAAAGAGCCAAGTTCATTGCTTACCTGTTCTGCTTTTGATGTAACTGTCGGGCATAACTCAGCTGAGTTCCTGTCAACCTATAATAAGCATCCTCTATATTTCAGGTTTCAATGCTATGTTCCTCACTTCCTTCTGATTCCTTACCCGTACTGTCTTTGACCTCCGTGTTCTACTAACAGCCTGTTTATGCCAGTTTATGTATCCTGTAAGATGTTATAGCTATTCTCTACCATGCTCCTTACTTCTTCTGAATCCTTACCAGCAAAGTCTTTAACATTTGTATTTCTACTAAAAATAACAAACCTTCAAAATATCAAAGGCAAAATTTGACAGAAACCCCAGAAATAGATACATCTAAATTCATAGTAGATCATTTAAAATCCCTTCTCTCAAACACTGATAAAAGAAGCAAACAAAAAGAAATTCAGTAAGGATACAAAAATTTTCAACAATAGGTGAACTAGCTTGTATTAACGGATATATATTACAACTACAGAACATACATTAGTTTTCCAGTGACCACAGAATATTTACCAAAATTGAACACATGTGGCACCATAAAGCAAGACTGTAAACTGACTGGCTTGGGAATTCTTAACAAAAAGATTACTAGTCACGAATCTTAAAATAGAAATGTATTATATTTCTAAATGACCAATGTGTAAAAATATATCATAGTAGATAAGAACTATATTTTGAAATATATATGATAATGAAAATATGATATATGATAATGAAAGTATGGCATATCAAAACTTGTAGTACCAGCTAGAGCCATGGTTAGAAGGAAATTGATAGACATTGATGCATATACTAGAAAAGTAGTAAATCAAAGACTTAATACTCATCTCAAGACGTTATAAACATTAGGAAATTAAACACAGAAGGATTAGAAGTAAATAGTACCCATAAGGTCATGTAGAGAATGGGAAAAAAATGAAGTAGAGAAAAGTAAAAAAAGCCTTTAGCAAAGTAATAAAATCCATAAACCCCTAGAAAGATTGACCAAGAAAAGAGAGAAGACAAAAATAACCTAAGGAATGAAATACCAAAAAACCCATTGCTGTTGAGTCGATTACAACTCATAGTAACCCTATAGACAGAGTAGAACTGCCCCACAGGGTTTTCAAGGAGTGGCTGGTGGATTTGAACTGCCGACGTTTTGGTTAGCAGACTTAGCTCTTAATCACTGGGCCACTAGGGCTCCAAGGAATGAAATAGGAGACATTAAAGATCTTACAGACATTTAACAAATCTAGGGATGGTAATGAACATATTTAAGCCAAAACTAAAACTTTTAGTTGGAAAAAAATTTCTATGAGAATAACAATTTACAAAAATTGACAAAAGAAGGAATAGAAAATTTGAATGCATCCATAGTATTTAAAAAATGAAAGCTATAATTAAAACTATTTATAAAGAAAACTCCAGGCCCATATGGCCCCACTAGCAAGTTCTAGACAACATTTGAGGAACTCAAAACAAAATAAAACCTTAATCTTATGCAAATTTATCCAGAGACAAAAGGGAAATCTCTACCAGTTTATTTCCTGAGAGGATGACAGAAGCCTAACCTTGCTACCAAAACATAACAAGGTATTTTAAGTAAAAAAATTATAGGCAAATCTCCTTCTTATAACTATAGATGTTACAATTATAGCCAGTCAAATACAGTAAGACATAAAAAAGTACAATATATTATGACCAAGTAGTGTATTCATACAATGCAAGGTTGGTTTAGCATTAAAAAATCAATATGTAAATCATTGTACTAACAGAAAAAAGAAAAACGGATCTATAGTTTTCCTCAGGTGATAAGAAAAAATATATATGATAAATTAAACATTTATTTAGGACAGACCTCTTAGATACTAAGGAATAAAAGGAAACTTCCATAGTATGAGAAGAAATAGTGGTAGGATGATTAATAATCCTTCAAAGAAGTCCACGTCCTAATTCCAAGAACCTGTGCATACGTTACTCACATGGTAAAAGGGACTTTGCAGATGTGATTAAGTTAAGGATTTTGTGATGGGAGATAATCCTGGATCATCGCAGTGGGGCCAGTGTAATCACAAGATCCCTTATATGAGGGAGGTAGGAGGATCCGAGTCAGTGGTAGATGTAGCATTTCCATTCTACAATGATATGAGGAAAGAACCACAAGCAAAAGACAGCAAGAGGTTGGGATAATGTGAAGAGAGTGCCATGAGCCAAGGAATGTAGGTAGCCTCTAGAAGCTGAAAAAGGCAAAAAGTGTATCTCTCCAACAGCCTCCAAAAGAAACACTGTCCTGCCAACCCTTAATTTTAGACTTCTGACTTCCAGAACTCTAAGAGTATAAATGTATGTTGCTTGATGCAGCTAAGACTATGGCAATTTGTCAAAGCAAAAATAGGAAACTAATACCCATATTGGTACTGGAAAGTTGGGTGCTGCTGTAACAAATGCCTAAAAATGTGATGTGGTTTCGAAATTGGGTGATGAGTAGTGGCATGATAGAAAAAGCCTAGATTGTCTTAAAGAAACTTAGTAGAAGCATAAATGTTAAAGACTCTGCTGGTGAGGCCTTAGAAAGTCATGAGGAGTGTAATAGAGAAAAGCTATATCATCTTAGAAGATACATTAATAGGCATAAACAGGCTGTTGGTAGAAATATAGAGGATAAAGACACTGCTAGTGAAGGATCAGAAGAAAGTGAGGAATATGTTATTGAAAACTGGAGGAAAGAGGATATTTCTATGACAGAAACTCAGCTGAATTATGCACTACAATTATATGGAAAGCAGAGGGAATAAGCAATGAACTTGGATATTTAACTGATACGCTTTTCATGCAAAGAGTTGAATGTGTTTCCTGGTTTTCTCTTGCTGCTTATAATAAAATACGAGAGAAAAGAGAGAAATCAAGTAAAGGACCATTATGCAAAAAAGGAACCAGAACTTGATGATTCGGGAAATTTTTAGTCTATACAGATCACAAAATATGCTAAAATTGGAAGACTCACTCTCAAGAAAACATACTCTGGAGAGAAAGTCAAGTGGCTGGATAACTTTGTACCAGTGCCTTGGGAGGATCAAAATATAAGGGTATTCCATCACACAGTGGTCTCTTTGAATAGACTAAGTATGTGATTCATGGATCCCCTCAGCCATCTGAGGAGAAGCCAGGAATAGAGCTGATATTATTCAGGAAATATCTATGGAAGACTCTCTTGTCTAGTGGTGTGAATTCCCATGACATAGACAAGAGACCTACAAGATGTTTGAAAATGTTATATCAGCAGAAATACTGCCAGGTTAGGCTTAAAGGAACAGAGGACAGAATGAAAGAAAGCTGTTTGACTCCCCAGATTCTGTAGGCACAGAACAGATTGATAAACTACTCAGCTGGAAACACATGCTACCCTCCTGGAAAAGGAAGAATGTCTCTGACTGCAAAGCTGTGGGCCCCATGGGAGGAGCTATGGGCCGAGAGGATGAAAACAAGAGTCACATAGATTATTCCCAAGCCATGAAACTCAAGGAGTTTGTCTTGTTGGATTTCAAAATTGCTTGGGACTGGTTATTACTTTTACCCCTCAATTTTTTCCGTTTTTTAGTCAGGACGTCTATAACACTTACCTTATGCCTGTCTCACTACTGTATTTTTGGAAAAGTAATTTGTGTTTTTGATTTTCACAGTTTCACAGAGAGTTCACAGAAGTAGAGAGATTTTGTCCCAGAATGAATCATACCCAGAGTTTCACCCATATCTGATTTAGATTATTTAGACTATGAGATTTGGGATTCTTCAACTGATGAGATTTAGAAGAAATGTTGGATTTGAATTGACACTGTAATAGGTTGAGACTTTTGAGAACTTTGTGATGTGATTCTGCGAATGTATTTTGCATGTATGTCATATGTAAATCTTTGAGATCCAGATGGCAGACTGTGGGAGGTTGAAAAAATTCCCAAAGATATTCATGTCCTAATCCTTGGAACCTATGAATATATTACCTCACATGATAAAAGATACTTTGCAGATGTGATTAAATTAAGGATCTTGATATGGGAGATTATCCTGGATTATTTCATGGGATTAGTGTAATCACAAGGGTATTTATAAGAGGGAGATATAAGGATCAGAATCAGTATTAGATGTGGTATTGCCATTCTATTAAATTTTATTCAAGAGGTTGGAGTGATATGAGGAAAGAGCCACAAGCCAAAGAAAGTAGGCGGTCTCTAAGCTAAAAAGGCAAGAAAACATATTTTTTCCTGAAGCTTCTGGAGCAAACGCAGCCCTACCAATACCTTCGTTTTAGAGTTCTGACTTCCAAAACCGTAAAAAAATAAATTTGTGTTGTTTGAAGCCACTAAGTTTTGTTAATTTGTTACAGCAGCAGTAGGAAAGTAATATGAACACCAATTACAAAACTTATAATCAATATCATATTTTATAGTAAAATTATAATAAGTTTCTGAAAGGTCCCTCACTTTTTCTAACCACTGTACTGCAATTCCTAATGAGTGCAGAAATGCAAATAAAAGAAATAAAAGGTAAAATGATTTGTAAGGGGGTACACATTGCAAATATTCTTAGAAAATGTGATCTTGTCTGTAGAAAAATCCAAAGAATATCAAACACTATCAGAATTAAATAATTTTAGGAAGATTAGCAAATACAAGTTCAATATAAAAATCATATTTCTATATTCTAGAAATTAAAAAATACAAATGAAATTGTAATATATTTCTCAATTATAAGAGTATTAAAAAACCAAATAACTAAGAATATATACTTAACCAAAAAATCTGCAAGACACATATACATTAAACCACAACACGGCATTGAGAGCACTTCAATAAGACTTAAATGAACGCAGAGATAGTGCATGTGGATTTATTGAAAAACTCAATATTATAAACCTAAATTTTTCCACAAAAAGTAAACTACAGGTTAAGTGCAATTAAAATGAGATTCTCAGCTAGTTTCTTTCTATGTTTTTTAAGGGTAATTAGGAAGCTGTTTTTACAAATCATAAGGGGATACAAAGGTTTAAGAATATACAATACAAATATGAAGACAAAAATAGTTGGAAGAGCTTCAAGAATTATTATTGTATTAGCTTAAGAATAAACAAATAGATAAATGCAGTAGCATAAAGAGTCCTAGAACAACCCTATATGTGTATGAATACTTGACTTATGACAAATATGGTACCAAAAAACAATGGAAAAATGACAATTCTTTCAATAAATGGTTCTGTGACAACTGGATATCCATATCTCGAAAAATAAATACCAGTACCTGTCTCACACCATAGACCAAACTAAATCCCATATAACATAAGAGACTATTTTCATGAAGTTGGAGCAAGTAATTCTTTATTAAAGAGGATTCAAACAACACTATCCATAAAGGGAAGATAGGTAAATTCAAGTGCATAAAAATAATTTTTGTTTACTCAGTGATACCATTAGAAGTGTAAAAAGGTAACTCAGAATACAAGAAAGTATTTTCAATATTACAATTAACAAAGAACTTGTGTCCTAATATTTAAAGAACTACTACACATCAATAAGAAAAAGGCAAACAAAGCGAAGGAAACACGGGCAAAAGATATAAACAAGCAGATCTTAGAATAAGTTATCCAAAAAGCCACTACATATGGAAAGGGCCACAACTGCTTTAATTTATCATGGAAATTCAAATTAAGTGATGAAATACCACCAAACACCCACCGTTGTTCTTGTTGTTATGTGCTGTCAAGTCGGTTCCGACTCATAGCGACCTTACGTACAACAGAACAAAACACTGTCCAGTCCTGCGCCATCCTCACAATTGTTATTGTGTTTGAGCCAATTGTTGCAGCCACTGTGTCAATCCATTTCTTTGAGGGTCTTCCTTTTTTTCACTGACCCTCTACTGTACCAATCACGATGTCCTTCTCTAGGGACTGGTCCCTCTTGAAAACATGTCCAAAGTATGTGAGACAAAATCTCGCCATCTTCCCTTCTTACAAACATTCTGACTGTACTACTTCCGAGACAGATCTGTTCATTCTTGTGGCAATCCATGGTATATTCAATCTTCTTTGCCAAGACCATAATTCAAAGGCATCAATAATTCTTCGGTCTTCCTTATTCATTGTCCAGCTTTCACATGCATATGAAGAAACCGAAAATAACATGGCTTGGGTCAGGTGCACCTTAGTCCTCAAAGTGACATGTTTGCTTTTCAACACTTTAAAGAGGTCTTTTGCAGCAGATTTGCCCAATGTAAAATGTCATTTGAGTTTTTCAAATTTTTTTATTGTAATTTAGATGAAGGTTTACAGAACAAATAGTTTCTCATTAAACAGTCAGTACACATATTGTTTTATGACATTGGTTAACAATCCCACTACATGTCAACATTCTCCCTTCTCCACCTTGAGGAGCTTTTTTTTGGTGAAAATATACATAGCCAAAGTTACACCATTTTGAAAGTTTCTACATGTACAATTCAGTGACATCGATTACATTCTTCCAGTTGTGCTGCTATTCTCGCTATCTTTTTCCAAATTATTCCATCACCATTATCTTTAACTCACTGTCCCCTAGGCTTCCCATCAAACCTTTTGAGTTGCTGTTGTCAATTTGATCTCACATAGATAATTCTTTTCTTTTTTTGTACCTTAGATGAAGGTTTGCAGAACAAATAGTTTCTTACTGAACGGTTAGTACACATATTGCCCTATGACAATGGCTAACAACCCCATGACATGTCAACACTGTCCCTTCTCAACCTTGGGTTCCCTATCACCAGCTTTCCTGTCCCCTCCTGCCTTCTAGTCCTTGTCCCTGGACTGCTGTGCCTCATTAGTCCTGTTTTGTTTTATGAGGCTGACCAATCCCCAGTTGAACGGTGAACTTCAGGAAGGGCTACACCACTGGGCTAAAAGGGTGTCTGGGGGCCATACTCTCAGGGTTTCTCCAGTCTGCCAAGCCAGTAAATCTGGTCTTTTATTGTGAGTTAAAATTCTGTTCTACATCCTTTTCAAGCTCTGTCCAGGACCCTCTATTGTGATCCCAGTCAGAGCAGTCAGTGGTGGTAGCCGGGCACCATCTAGCTGTACTGGACTCAGTCTGGTGGAGGACGTGGTAGCTGTGGTCAATTAGTCCTTTGGACTAATCTTTTCCTTGTGTCTTGTTCTCTTCACTCTCACTTGCTCCCTAAGGGGCGAGACCAATGGAGTATCTTAGATGGCTGCTCACAGGCTTTTAAGACCCCAGACGCTCCTCACCAAGATAGAAGGTAGAACATTGTCTTTATAAACTGTGTTATGCCAATCGAGCTAGATGTTCCCCGAGACTATGGTCCCCACAGCCCTCTGCCCAGCAATTCAGTCCCTCAGGGAGTTTGGAAGTGTCTATGGAGCTTCCGTGACCTATCCTTGTACAAGTTGTGCTGGCTTCCCCAGTAACGTGTACTGTCTTACGCTTCACCAAAGTTACCACTTATCTATTTAGTTCCCCCCCGACTACTCCCATCCCTCGTAACTGACAAAGATTGTTTCTTTTTAACTATTTGTTCTGTAAGCCTTCACCTGAAGTACAATAAAAAATAAAAAATAAAAATAAAAAAAAAAGATGGTTTCTTTTTGTGTGTAAACTTTTACATGAGTTATACAGTAGAGGTCTCATACAATATTTGTCCTTTTGTGACTGACTTATTTCACTCAGCATAATGTCCTCCAGTTTTGTTCCTCTTACTCTCCTGTACTGAGTTCCTTTTGTTTGTGGATTTTTTTTTCATTTCTTTTGTTTTCGTAGGTTTTGTTTTTACTGAGACTTTATGGTTTTCTTCTTTATTTTGATGAGTAGATTTGTTAACTTTCTTTGTGGTTACCTTGAAATTTACCCTTAACTTCCTAGATTTGAACCAGTCTATTATTACTTGGTATCGCTTGACTTCTTCTCCATTAGAAGGGTGTATACTTACACCATTTATTGCGTTTTTTATTGTTCTGACATTGTTGTCATTTACAGATTAACCTCTCTGGTTCCCTTTTGTAATTCTTTAGGTTTTGTATAGTCCTTAAGAGTTCATTTCCTAGGTTGGTATCTGGCTAGTACAATCCTGTGTCCTATATTCAGCCTGTGGTCTGATATTGTTTGTTCTCAGATCGAAGGACTTCCTTTAATAAGTCTCATAAGTTTGGTTTGGTTTTACAAAGTCCCTTAATTTCTGTTTAACTGGAAATGACCTAATTTCACCATTATATTTGAATGAGAGTTTTGCAGGATATATTATTCTTGGCTGGCAATTGTTTTCTTTCAAGGTTTTATATATGTCATCCCATTGCCTTCTTGCCTGCATGGTTTCTGCCGAATAATCCAAGCTTAGTCTTATTGTTTCTCCTCTGTATGTGACTTTTTGTTTTTCTTGAGTTGTTCTCAGGATTCTTTGTTTGTCTTTGGTTTTGCGAGTGTGATTATGATATGCCTTGGTGATTTTCTTTAGGGGTCTATCCTATAAGGGATTAGTTGAACTTCTTGGATGGCCAGCTTTTCATCTTTCATGATATCAGGGAAGTTTTCTGTCTGCAGTACTTCAATGATCCTCTCTGTGTTTTCTGTTTTCTCCCCATTCTGGAATTCCAATCACTCACAAATTTTTGCTTTTAATTGTATCCCACATAATTCTTAGGGTCTCTTCATTTTTCTTTGTCCTTTTTTCTGAGTTTTCCTCAAACTGAGTTGTATCCAGGTGTTTATCTTCAATTCCACTGATCCTGTCTTCCACTGTTTCAAATCTGCTTTTCAGCCCTTCTATGACACAGTCTATTTCTGAAATCTTGTTGTTTATCTTTTGGATTTCTAGTTGTTGTTTTTGTATAATTTCTAGTTGTGAATTTATTTTGGCATTTTGTTCCTGCATCATCTTCCTGAATTCTTCCATTTTTTTGTCTGCCTTTTCCGTGAATTTGTCTATTTTTTCCTCATTTTTGTCTGCTTTTTGCTTTAAGTCTTGGATAATTCTGAGTATTAGAGATTTGAATTCCCTATCAGGTAGTTCTAGTACCTTTTCTTGTACTGGAAAGCCATCTGGTGTTTTATTTTGGATGCCTATTGGAAGCATCCTGTCCTGTTTTTGTAAGTGTTTTGATATTGTCTGTTGTCTTCGGGGCATTCAGTGGTTATTTTTCTCATTTATTGACTGTAGATTTGTTTGTTTCGTCCTTTTTTTTTTTTTTAATTTGGCTATGTCTGAGCAGTCGGGCTGTGTGTTCTTTGTTGTTTGCTCGTCTGTGGGCATGATACTTTTCGCCTTCTTCTCCAATTGTTAGGGTCAGTCGCTCAGATATGGTACAGCAGGGCAGGTCTAGCTGAAGAAGAGTTGCTGGGATGGGTTGTTTGTGGCACTTACTACAGCTGCCAGGGCGGGTAATCCGTGCAGGGCAGGTTCCGGTAGGCCATGCCTGTGCTGTTTGGTGGTGTGATGTTAAGTGCACGGTGCAGGAAGGCATGATGGAGGGGGGAGATTGTGATGTGTGGAGCTAAGATGGGTATGGGAGAGAGGAGAGAGGAACAGTATCCAAAACCATACAAACAAAAAAGAGTGCTGGGGAGCTTGCTGTTGGAGTGGAGAGATGAGAAACTATGAAATGGGGAAAAACAAGAAGGGGAAGAAGAAGAGAAAAAAAAAGAAAGAATGAATAAAGAAAAATTAGAAAGAAAAAAGGACAGCAAAGCTTCCAGGGATCCCACTGGTGAGGCTACAAGGTCTGGGGAAGTTGTTCCCAAGTGTTGAAGTACAGCCTGGCTAGAATGTTTAGAGGTATTCAGCACCAGGTATTCAGGGGACAGGAAGAGAAGGAAGGTATAGAGAGACGAGAAACTGAGTAATGAAGAAACGGGAAAAGAGGGAAAAGAAAACAAAACAAATTAAAAAAAAAAACAACAAGAAAAGCTCCCCCAAAAAACAGGAAAAAATAAAAAGAAACACAAAAGAAGAAATGCTCTCAGGGATCCCTCTGCGCGTCTGCACAGAGGGCATAGGTCCCAAGCTGTGTAGCACTGCCCTGCCAGAACGAGCTCCCATCTGCAGGAAAGAAAAAGAAAACAAACAAATAATTCAAAACAAGCAAACAAAAAAAAAAGCCCCGGGATCCTACCAGCTTGGCAGCACAGACTGGGAAGCAGTTCCACACTCGAATGGAGCTCCGCAGCCCCTTAGGTATAAGCAAAGATGGCCCCCAGATCCAGGTATTTGAGCGAAAGGAGGGGGAGGTGGTGACAGGTAAGGAAGAAATCAAAAGAAGCTGAAAAAAGCAACACCAGCAGCCAACAAATGGCACTTAGGGAGTCAGCCAGTGTGGGCTGGAATCCAAGCAGCCGGTGCTTCCCTGCCAAGAGACTGTGGCCGCAGGAAGGAGAGGAGGCCGAGTTGGGGTGAAGCAGGGTGGGGGGTGGGAAAGTGTATATTGCTGTTTACCGGTTGTTCTGTCTCCTGCTGGAAGCTCCGTGAAGCTGCTTTCTAGTACCCCCTGTTCTCTGGTCTCCAATAGGAGTCCATAATGGTGGACATGTGCTGCATTAGCTGATAGAGGACCTCTGCATGAATCTCTCCTCGCTCTCCATTCTCTGTCAGTTTCCTCACTCCATTTGGTGCTTGGCTGAGTTCTTTATCTCTTCATTTGATGTTTTAGGGTTTCAGGATTGCTGTTTGCTCTGTTTGCCTTAGTTTTTCTGATCTTTGCTGTGGAGGGACAGCATGGTGCTTCTGCCTACAGCGCCATGTTGCCGGAAGAAATGTCATTTGATTTCTTGACTGCTGCTTCCATGAGCACTGATTGTGGATCCCAGTAAAATGAAATTCTTGACAACTTCAATCTTTTCTCCATTTATCATGATGTTTCTTATTGGTCTGGTTGTGAGGATTTTCGTTTTCTTTATGTTGAGGTGTAATCCATACTGAAGGCTGTAGTCTTTGATCTTCATCAGTAAGTGCTTCAAGTCCTTTTCACTTTCAGCAAACAAAGTTATGTCATCTGCATATTGCAGGTTGCTAATGAGTCTTCCTCCAATCCTGATGCCTCGTTCTTCTTTGTATATCAGCTTTTTGAATTATTTGCATAGCATACAGATTGAATAAGTATGGTGAAACGATATAACCCTGAGGCACGCCTTTCCTGATTTTAAACCAGGCAGTATTCCCTGTTCTGTTCGGACAACTGCCTCTTGGTCTATGTACAGTTTCCACATGAGCACAATTAAGTGTTCTGGAATTCCCATTCTTCACAATGTTATCCATAACTTGCTATGATCCACACAGTCATCCACAGGATGGATAGATGGATTAACACAGAATAGATAAAGTTTAAAAGATTATCTGGTGATATTTTAATAGGTAAAATTTTATTGAATAAGTAATTGGAATTATATATTGAAGCTAAACAAGTGCATACTACCCAGGTATTTTACTACTGGGTATATACCTGTGGAAGTCATACATATGAACACAAAAAATATAGGTTATGTTTATATCAGCACTACTCATAATAACAAACCTGGAAACAATCTAAATGCCCAAGATTAGATTGCATATGTATATATTCATACAGTATATATGCAGTATTCTATGCAGTAGTGGAAATTCACAAACTTCTGCTGCTTGCACGATGGATAAATATCAAAAAATAATTACATAATATTATGAGAAATATGTTAGATACAAAATAATGCAGACTGTGATTTCTTCTTTGTAAAGTTCAAAATCAGGATAGTGGTTACCTTTGGAGAAAAGCAAATAACTGAGGGGGTTTGTAAAAGCTTCCTAGGTGACTAATAACATTTTATTTTATGATCTGGGTTGTAATTACACAAATGTGTTCATTTTGTGATAAACATTTTGATTACCGTGTTTCTAACGAAGGAAGATGCAACCTGCTAATACAAAACCAAAAACCAAACCCAGCGCTGGTGAGTGATTTCTACTCACAGTGACCCTAGAGAGCAGGGTAGAACTGCCCCACATGGTTTCCAAGGAGCGGCTGGTGGATTCGAACTGCCCACCTTTTGGTTAGCAGCCAAGCTCTTAACCACTGCGCCACTATGGCTCCCCCATAATACTGGAGTAGGCAAATTTTTTTCACAAAGGACCGGATAGTAAATATTTTAAACTTGTTTGGCTCATAGGAAACTCTGGTGGTATAGTGGTTAAGAGGTAGGGCTGCTCACCGAAAGGTCTGCAGTTGGAATCTACCAGGCGCTCTTGGAAACTCTACAGGGCAGTTCTACTCTGTCCTGTAGGGTCGCTATGAGTTGGAATAGACTGGACAGCAATGGGTTAATGGGTTTGGCTCATAATACTCTGTTGCAACTACTCAACCCTAAAGCTGTAGTGTGGAAGCAACCTTAGTGATATGTAAATGAATGAGTGTAACCTTAGTGATATGTAAATGAATGGGTGTGCCTGGGTTCCAATAAAATGCTGTATGCAAAACTAGATGATAAGTTTGCCGGCGTTTAGTGGAGAACGCCTGCCCTGGTGTACACAGCATTGGAAAGATGAGACCTTTAAACAATTACTGCGACACTGCAAATATATTTGTCAGGTAGAATTTGCCTGCAAAAGCACCTTCTTACTTCTGTTTTCTGAAATGTGTCAAAATGTGGCTATTTCTCTAATTTTTAAAAAAATAATTTTCATCAGTGTGAATTCAGGAATCAGAATACAAATCTTAGAAGAATCCTCAGTTAAAATGTTAAAGTTTTTGTAATTTGTGTCATGATATATGATCTAAATTTCGTATCATTTATATCACTACATTTCGACTTTATTTCTTGATCATTTATGTGATTAGTCTCTATTGATTGCATTGTAATGCAACTGCTTTTACATTATTTTGGGTATATTTGGAGCCCTGGTGGCACAGTGGTTAAGCATTCAGCTGCTAACCAAAAGCTCTGTGGTTCAAATTCACCAGCTGCTCGTTAGAAACCCTATGGGGCCATTCTACCCTGTCCTATAGGATTGCTATGAGTTGGAATTGACTGGATGGCAAAGTGTTTGGTTTTCTGAGTTTGGGAGATATTTATATATATTTGTGAGAACGTGTTATCTCTCTGCTTACTATAAGGTTTTCAAAGGCAATAGCCACTGCTTTTTTGTTTTTTTTTTAATTCCTCACAGAGCTTTTGTGTACAGAACTGAGTACAATCATTTTAAATCCATGACTACTTCTTAGAATGAGCATCATTAAGACTTGTTGATCCTGCTTTGGAAAATAACATGGAGAATTATCTGAAAAATTTTAAATAAGACCTCAGGGGTGTATGAAAGCTTTTAAATTATGACTAAACTAACTCTTTTTAACTCTAGTGCTCCTGAAAGTACAATGAGGATGAAAGCTTAGATTTTGGTAGGGGGTTGAAAATTTACATGTTAGTTAGATCAAGTAAAGGTTATTTCCTCTGTCCTTAATCGATCTACTCCTTCCTGTAGGTAAGACACGCTCATGGGTCTTCTCTTGCCTTTCTATCTCCCCCATCTTTCACGACTAAAAATTAACACAGGGAGAGAAAATGGCAAGATGTGGTGGAGGGTTCTTGATTCTTGCCAACTGAGAATTTCTAGCAAACTATTCATTTTAGAAAAAAAGACTTAAAAATTATATCAAAAATGAAATTATGGAAAAAAGAAGGAACAAAAGAGATGGTGAAGCAAAACTTGTTGAGTTATTTCATCAATCACAGTGAGAGTATTAAATGTTTAATGGCATTATAATGATGATAAGCTTATAACTAAAATGCCCCAGCGGTGTTAATGCCCAGGGAGAATGTTTCACTCATTTTGAAATGTCATGTGGTGGGATTTACATAGATACGGTTAGATACACACAAAAATATCAACTACTATTTGTTTTGCTTTGACAATCGCTTGTCAGTACAGTTCTCTGACAGTACACACAGTAGTAGAGTAAAACATTTTGTACAGCCAATGAAAGAAGCAAATGAGTCTGTTACTATGGGAGTTTTCATAGAGAAATTGCTGACTAGATCCAGGCTTGCTAATAGTTTAAAGTGTTGCTTCCCTAGATAAAACAATTCCAGTAAATTGAGGATATGGAAGAGAAGAAGCAGACCTTTCCCTGTTCCATATTTTGTGATTGCATAAAAAAGATATTCAGATGTTATGCATTTAGTTCAGATAAGACACTTTGTTCCTAGAAAATCAAGGGGTGACATGCAGTTCTGTTCCTTTGTTCACAAGGAGCTTTACAATTTCCTGTAAATCCAAGCTGAGCTCTATTCTTTTGTTGTGAGTCTCAAGTCTGAATAAGCTACTAGTAATAACATCCAGGAGCCTAGTTAAAATTGTTCCATGTAGAAAACTATAATAAATGCTCTCAAAGTTGTATGAAGGAAAAAGAATTCCTCAATCCAAGGCACAAGCTCTTGCCCGTTTAATAAACTCTATTGTATCTCTTCTTGGTAATGAACCCTTTAGTGTTGCAGGCTAATGTTCTTATCAGAACCCTAATATAACTTCAGATAAACCCTTTGAATTAGGAGAAATGTTGACTGGAAAGGGAATCTGTTTTCCCTGCTAAAATAGAGCTCTAAAACCAAAAAAACCAAACCCATTCCGCCAACTAGATTCCGACTCAGTGACCCAATAGGACAGAGTAGAACTGCCCCATGGAGTTTCCAAGGAGCACCTGGTGGATTGGAACTGCCAAACTTTTGGTTAGCAGCTGTAACACTTAGCCACTATACCACTGAGGTAATAGTAATTGACGGAGAAATGTGTTCATTCCTAGCTGCGTAACCATAGCTAATTGAATTGTCCTTTCTCTTTCATGTATTTCTACACATCTAATCATTTAGCAATTATTTTTATCTCTTTACTAAACTGTTTTATACAAAGGAAAAAAAATTGCAAGGCCCTGGAAGCTAGAACTAGATATTAAGTCTATTAAAATGTTCGTATCACAAAACTTCAGCAAAGTCCTTCATATTCCAGACTTACCAGCTCCTTATTGACTGTACAAGTTTTAATAATGCAAGACCCAAAATAAAACAGAAGCTGGAAACCCACTGCTTGCTTTCATTTGAAGAATTTGTTATCAAAACAGCATTTTAAATATTTTATGAGGAATGGTGAAACCACTGAAACCCTCTACCTTTTCTGGGCTGTAACTGTCAATTCCTGCTAGTTAGCTTTATTTCTGGCACTGGGGTGCAATGCTATTCCAGAATGGATATTCATGTATATTGGAGAAAACCGTTCCTCTGAATGTGCCTGAAGCAGGATCCAGGGAACTCTTCTGTTATTGGCACCATTAAAAACAAGAACAAACCTAATAAAGCACTCCTTGGAAGGTTGCCGACACTTGGTCTTTGCTGCTGGGTATTAACGCGTGTGATTGTATTTGCTTAGCAAATCCAAGAATACCTGTACTCACCCTTCAAGATTATCCAGGAAATCAGAAATCAGTAGAAGACAAGGCGAACTTTATTACCAAAGTTCAAGATCGTCTTCCAATAAGCTAGTCTTGATAATATGGAAACATTTGCCTATGTTAGATGTTACCTGAATCCCAGGCCCACTCTCAGGCCCAAATGCCAATGTTGTTACTTTTCCCCACTCCCACCCCTACCTGATTGGTAGCATCAGATCATGTTAGTGCCATGGTCCTACATAGAACAGATTATTATTTAATACTGTTGAATAAATGAATGACTATCACTTCCATGGTAATAAAATGCAAGTTCAGAACAAGAAGCCAGAAAAGAGAAAAAGGTGTTGTCCACCAGTAGGTACTATGTCCTTTCACCAAGACTCATCCCTATGAAATGTACAGGAGCCAATGGTCTTGATTTTGGACCATGAAGAAAAAAAAAAAAGATCCATGGAGTGGATTGAGGGGAGTGTTCTGATCACATCCTATACATCCTTTTGATAAAGGAGGGATCCCCTGCTCTAAATAGTATGAGATGATCAAACACACAACAGATGACACTGGACAGATGAATTGGTAGCAGTTTATTGGTCAAATATACTCACCCCTGGGGAAGAATACACCACACACCATACGGGGTCACAGGAGGGTTTCACTAAAGAGCAGAGTGAACCAGCAGGGGCTGTGGGATGGCAGCATTGTAGTAACCAGAGGGTGAGGTGACCTCTGGTTCAACGAATGGTGTGCAGGTTACCTGGCTGCTAGGAAAACTGGGAAGGAGGGGAAGACGTTCTAGCTGGGTGAGGGGCGTGTCTGGCTAGACCATGAGAACTCACTGTTAGGCGTTTTTAGAGACAAGTGTGACTCAAAGATGCCAAGACAGCACTTGAAAATTTAGGTCTTACAATAGTGGAGGCATTGTGAACATTTTTGGGACATAATTTTCAGTTTTTATAGTTTTCCAAAATTTCTATTTAACACAATGAATTTAAAAGCCAGACTCTGGTTGACCGAGGTCATTGTTTTCTGCATTCCTTCACATTCGTTGATCTGCTTTTCAGTCCTGACCACTGAACCAAATTACACATGTGGAAACAGTGAGTTGAAGAGTTCAGTCTTTCAAGGTCTTTCTTGATGCTTCTTGAATTTTGTCCACAAAAGATCTCTGATAAGTATCAGCAGAGAGTGTTTACTGGAGGCGCTGTTAGACATGAAACGGAGTAGTCAATATTTATTTTATTTGCAATCACAAGGCATCGTTAGTTATATTTTTTTACCAAATTCCCTGAACAAGTTTATGCAAAGATAATAACAAAAACCCACTGCAGTCAAGTCGGTTCCTATAGTGGCCCTATAGGATAGAGTAGAACTGCCCCACAGAGTTTTCAACACTGGAAAGCTTTACGGAAGTAGACTTCTGCATCTTTCTCCCAGGGGAGTGGCTGGTGGGTTTGAACCACCGACCTTTTGTTTAGCAGTGGAGCACTTTAACCACTGCACCACCAGGGCTGCTTTCAGTACTACAAAATGAGTTTCCAATAATATATTGTGTTTGGGGAAATTAAAGCTTCCTAACTGAATCTAAGCTCTGACTGTGACCACAGGAAAATTAATTCCCAGGCTCTTTCCATATGTATTTTCATTTTATTCTGCTCTAGCCAGAAGGATTTTCCCAGGCACCTGGATAGAGTCTATTCTCCTTCTTCAGCAGCTGAACTATGAACTTCCACTCGAATTGGTATAACTACTTCAGTATCACCAAAGACTCAGTATTCAAACTAGAATCCTCCAGTGTTCCACATTTCCAAATTTCCAAGAGTCAATAGTATCTGTAAAAAATGATATAACCCCTTCCCCAAATCCACAAAATTTAGAAAAGAAGTGCAAATTCTTATGACCAAATGCAATCATAAACCAACTTGTAATCCTAAAACTAATTCTCTTATACAACGTTGTTTCTCAAGGATATCAAGTTGCTCAGTACCCAATTCCTCTCAAATCTAGGCTTCAAAACACCTATCTAGTGTTTAAATATTAAGGATTTTTTTTGTCAATTGATATTTATTTATATGTATATGACTTTTTGTGGTAAAATATATATAATATAAATTCACCATTTTAACAGTTCTTAAGTGTACAATTCAATGGCATTGATTATGTTTACCATGTGCAGGCTTCCCACTGCGTATTTCCAAAAGTTTTCATCACCCCAAGCAGAAACTCTGTATGCATTAGATACTAACTTCCTATTCCACACTTTCTCCAGCCCCTACTAACCTTTAATCTACTCTCTGCCTCTATGAATTTGCACGTTCTAGATATTTCGTATAAGTGGAATTATATAATACTTGTCGTTTTGAGCCTGGCTTATTTCACTTAGCATAACGTTTCCAAGTTTCAGCCATGTATCAATCTTCATTCCTTTGTATGGCTGAATAATATTCCATTGTATGGATACATCACATTTTGTTTGTCCTTTCATCTGTTGATGGATGAAAGATTACAAAGATCAGAGAAATATCCCATGATTATGCCCACTGACTTTCTGCTGATCTTCTCTATAGGAGAGATAGACACATTTATAAGCAGGAGACTTGGCTTTCAAACCTAAAGGATCAAGAAGTGGAAAGAATGAAAGAGAGAGAATGTTTGTCTTCAGGAGAAGCTCAAGGTTTCTCCTCAAACCTTCCTTTATTTTATCCTTCCCATAAATTAGGTCATTGTGGTTGTACTTGAGTTTATAAAGTTTACCAAAACTTGGATGTGTCCCTCATCCCTCTTTTTTCTCATGATTGAAGTGAAAAGCTCATCAGATATCTACTCCCATGCAGAAACTTGTTGTGTGCTACGGAGTCGATTTTGACTCATAGCAACCCTATATGATAGAGTAGAACTGCCGTATTGGGTTTCCTAGGCTTTAATTTTATGGGAGCAGATCACCAGGTCTTTTCTCCCACAGAGCCACTGGATGGGTTTGAATCTCTGACCTTTTGGGTTAGCAACTGTCTTAGTTATCCAATGCTGCTGCAACAGAAATACCACAAGTGGATGGCTTTAACATAGAGAAATTTATTCTCTTGCAGTCTGGTAGGCTAGAAGTCTGAATTCGGGGCACCAGCTCCAGAAGAAGGCTCTCTCTCTCTGTCGACTCTGGAGGAAGGTCCTTGTCATCAGTCTTCTCGTGGTCTTTGAACTTCTCTGCACAGGAACCTCGGGTCCAAAGGACGAGCTCTGCTCCTGGTGCTGCTTTCTTGGTGGTATGAGGTCCCCATGTCTCTCTGCTCACTTCTGTCTTTCTTATCTCAAAAGAGATTGGCTTAAGACCTTATCTAATCTTGTAGATCTCATCAACGTAACCGCCTCTAATCCGTCTCATTAACATCACAGTGACAAGA
Organism: Trichechus manatus latirostris; assembly: GCF_000243295.1. NCBI lineage: Eukaryota > Metazoa > Chordata > Mammalia > Sirenia > Trichechidae > Trichechus > Trichechus manatus. The sequence goes on from NW_004444217.1 coordinate 1,028,055, forward strand.
TTTACAATACATAGGGAAATCACATCAGATGACAAAATGGTAGACAATCATACAATACTGGCAGTCATCATCTAGCCAAGTTGACAGATATTTTGGGGGGACACAATTCAATCCATGAAAGCAGCCAAGTGCTTAACCACTGCACCACCAGGGATCCTTATGCAGAACTAGAACTAGGGAACTGCCCCACCATGAGTCTGTACTCTCCGTATAACTGTTATTTTAGTTCCTTTAGCCTGACATTAATGAAACAGTCTTTCTTCGTGGAGTAGCTTAGGAGGGAAGGATACTCTTTACTCTTAACTAAAATCCTTACTGGAGGACTAAAGAGACTTCTAACGTTTGAGTTTATTTTCTTAGATGTCTACTTTGGCATTGGTGTTTAAAGTTCTCATAATTATAAGACAAAAACTGTTACTTTGATTTCTAAAAGCTGATCATCATATTTGCATACATTCCTCTCAAAGACTTTTGTAGGGAGATTTATCAGGCAGTGGTAGGCACAGGATTTGGGTATTCTGGGTCCTCAGTCTTTAATCTCATCAAATAATGTCTGCTCTCAGCATAATCTATAACAATGATGAGGTATGTAAAATAACCCTCACTTTTCAAAGTCGTAAGTAGTCGTGACCATATACTCAGCTGTTCTAGCTCGTAATGCGGCATGATAGTCGCACGGAAGAATGATGGAATTTTACAATAAAAATCTTAATCACATAAGCAAGTGAATTAGAAGGGTATGGACAAGTGCAAACAAAAGTAACAACTCTTTTGCTAATAAAAATTGGCACATTAGATTTTGAAGTGAAGTATTGATCATTTTTGTTTGCTATGAAACCTGACAATTGTATGACTTTTACAAAGACATTTGTTTAATAATAATATCAAAAACCTTAAAATGCAGTTTTGTTTAGAATTAAATTAAATTTTATCCTCTTTATGCCCAGGAACTCTACATAGAATGTAAAAACTAGGTGGAAATCTGTACAAATAATTCAGGGAACCTTGAAAAGCTAACTGTGTAGGCAGGTTGTTATGAACTCCACGGTAGCCAAGTGTTCGTTAGTGACAGGTTGTCTTGGAGATAAGATATCCAGGGCCACATAGGAAAACAACCTAGACCTATTCTTTAGCAAGGTCTTCCAAACAATTCTGCTCTGAAGTGACACAGACCTGTAAACAACAGTCTATTGCTAAGAACTATATGAGTGCACTTTTCATTGAATTTTTGTTTATATAACCTATTTAGGCCCAATATCTCAAACCACTCTGCAATTTTGATATTTTGCCCTTGTTCATCATAGACATTGAGAAGTGTTACAGTGAATACTCCCAGAAAGTATTGTTTTTGTTGGTGTTGTAGGCGCCGTGTAGTCTGTTCCGACTCATAGCGATCCTATGCGCAACAGAACTAAACAGCCCAGCCCTGCGCCATCCTCATGATTGTTGTTATGCTTGAGCACATTGTTGCAACTACTGTGTCAATCCATCTCCTTGAGGGTCTTCCTCTTTTTCGTTGACCCTCTACTTTACTAAGCATGGTGTCTTTCTCCAGGGGCTGGTCCTTCCTAATAACATGTCCAAAGTGTATGAGGCAAAGTCTTGCCATTCTTGCTTCTAAGGAGCATTCTGGCTGTACTTCTTCCAAGATAGATTTGTTCATTCTTTTGGTGGTCCATGGTCTATTCAACATTCTTTGCCAACACCATAATACAAAAGCGTCAATTCTTCTTCGGTCTTCCTTACTCATTGTTCAGCTTTCACATGCATAAGAGGCTATTAAAAACACCATGGCTGATGTCAGATGGATCCTGGCTGAAAGCAGAGAATACCAGAAGGATGTTTAGCTGTGTTTTATTGACTATGCGAAGGCATTCAACTGTGTAAATCGTAATAAATTGTGGATAACATTGTGAAGAATGGGAATTCCAGAACACTTAATTGTGCTCATGAGGGACCTGTACATAGATCAAGAGGAAGTCACTCAAACAGAACAAGGGGATACTGAGTATTTTAAAGTCAAGAAAAGTATCTTTTCACCATACTTATTCAATCTGTATGCTGAGCAAATAACCTGGGAAGCTGGACTATATGAAGAAGAATGGGGCATCAGTATTGAAGGAAGACTCATTAACAACCTGCGATATGCAGATGACACAACCTTGCTTGCTGAAAGGGAAGAGGACTTGAAGCACTTACTGATGAAGATCAAAGACTACAGCCTTCAGTATGGATTACACCTCAACATAAAGAAAACAAAAATCCTCACAACTGGACCAATAAGTAAAATCATGACAAACAGAGAAAATATTTAATTTGCCAAGAATTTCATTTTACTTGGATTCACAATCAATGTCCATGTAAGCAGCAGTCAAGAAATCAAACAACTCATTGCACTGGGCAAAAGACTTCTTTACAGTGTTAAAAAGCAAAGATGTCACTTTAAGGACTAAGGTGCGCCTAACCCAAGCCATGATGTTTTCAATCGCCTCATATGCATGCAGAAAATATTAGGTACCTTTATAAACAACCTAAAATATTTAAACAGACTGAAGAACACTTCACTTTTCACCTGACTCATTCTTCGAAAATGAATGAACCTGTTTATGGTAGGGTTTAAACGGTGAACTGAGAGCAGAATGTTTTTAGAATAATAATCTCTTGGCCATTAACACACTCAAGTGTTAACATTGATACGTTATTATTATTATTATCTAAGTTAACTTTTCTATGAGTAGAGGAAAATAATATTTCTTAAAATATTTCCTAAAATAAGTTATTTTATTTGATATTAGTGTATCCCAAGAGGTATACAGGGCTCTCCAGCCTACAACAATAAGGGAAGATGACATTTTAAAATATTTTAATGGGATTGAAATATGCATATATGAACAAAAATATGCATAAATCATTAATTTATAGCTCAGTGAATTTCCACAAAATGATCACACTGCCCATTTAGCATCCAGATTAAGAAATAGATTATTACCAGAATGCGGTGCAATGAATTGCTTTTATATGGCCCTTCAAGTCATGGTCTTGTAATTTCCACAAAATGATTGGGTAGGTATGCAAATAAGTGTGTGGAACCCTTGCAGAGATTGAACGGTCTGTTAATGCAAATGAGGTGCATAGAACCCTAGTGAGGTTGGAACTATGCAAATAAGGTGTCTACAGCCTACCAAGTGGATTGGTCAGTTTTGCCATCCAGCTAGGCTTAAAAACAGCCAATCCCAGAAGTTGAGAGGGGAACCTCACTACCATCAAGACTAAGAGCCAGGAGTGGAGTTTGTCCTTTGGACCAAGGGTCCCTGCACTGAGAATCTTCTAGACCCAGGAGACAGAGCTGTAACACTAAAGATGGTGTGAGATGGCAAGAGGCGGCGCCAAGCATGACAGAGTCTAGTGGCAGAGAAATGGTGGCAGCAGAACCAGGAGATCAACATGAGATGCCACGGTGGGCTTCCCAGCCTATAGAGCTTGGCAGCCACAGTGACTCACCAAGAGCTGAGCACCCTTGAGCAGGATGTGGGAGGGTGCTTCCTGGCACTTATCGATACATCTATACAGCTTTGTAACACTTGCCTGAGCAGAAGAGAGGACAGACCCAAGCAGGGCTTGGGGGAGGAAGCCAGTCTTGACCTGGCTGAACAAGAATCTGTCCTGATCGAAGACTCTATCCTGAGTTGTTCCTGTTACCTCCAAGTTGATAGTGATCCTGAATTGTAACCTGTTACTTCCCTAGTAAGTCCCATAATTGTGAGTTCTATCTGGTCAGTGCAATGAATTATTGAACCTGGCTGAGAAGTAGAGAGTGCTGTAGGAGGGATGGCTGGTGTCAGAATTGGTAAAAAGTTTGGAGAATGAGGTATGTCTGTCCTGTACTTCATAGGGATCAGTTTTGGGCTGATGCTGATGGCGATTCTCTCTCCTCCCCTGAACTTTGATGAGGTCTGATGCCATGCCATTTTTACACAGAACCCCACCCCTTGTCACCTCTCAATTTTTATCCTTTAGCATGGTAACCAAAATTTTGATTTTTAATAAACCAAATTAGATTTGCCTGTGTGTGAATTTTATGTAAATGAAATCACACAGTATGCATTGTTCTGTGTCTGGCTTCTTTCATTCAGCGTTGGGTTTGTGAGATCCATCCATTCCATCCCATGCATTCTCATTACTTTACAGTGCTTTGTTGCATGGATTTTATTTTATCTATTTGTTCATTGTTGAGTACTGATTTATGATTCCGTTATTTGTCTGTTCTTCAGTTGATAGACATTTGTTTCCTTCTAGGTTTTCGCTATTATAAATAGTACTTCTGTGAATGTCAAAGCCAAAACTAAGCCGGAGACAAAATTTAAAAAGTCTCTGTATTCATAAACATGCTCACTTTTGTTTCAGCAGAGGTTCAAAGCTGTTACAGAGGACAGTACCTGTTGTAGAGTAAAGAGAGAAAAACTCAATGTCTGACTGGAAAGCTTTCTATTAAGGTGGGATTTTTGATAGTGGGAAGCTTCTAACTGGTCTTCAGGTATATTTGCCAGGCCTTGCTGGCTGTGAGGGAACAAATGGGCAGTTTGGGGACATATCAAAAGAGGAAGAGTTGTTCAGTGCTAGCCATGAAGGGTTTTCTGTGCCCAGTCATTTCTGGGAACAAGTTGGGGCCCATGAAGATGTTTCGTTTTTTGTATTTTCTTTTTGTTTGCAGTTCATTTGTCATATTGGTCCTTATTGTGTGTGAGGGAGTGGGAACAAGAGGGGGCAGGAAGGAGTTGGCTGCCATATTAGGATGTTGTTGTTAGTTGCTGTTGAATCTGATTCAACTCATTACATAACAGACAGAAACTCTGCCGTGTCCTGTGGAATCTCCATGATTGCTGGCATGTTTGAGTCCATTGTTGTATGTTTGAGTCCATCGATGTCAGTCCACCTCATGGAGGGTTTTCCTCATTTCCACTGACTCTACCAAACATGATGTCCTTTTCTAGTGACTGGTCTTTCCTCATGACATGTCCAAAATAATTGAGCCAAAGTCTCGCCCATCATCACTTCTAAGGAGCATTACTGGTTGTATTTTTTTGAACACTGATTTGTTTGTTCTTCTGCAGTCCAGGGATGCAGAATATTCAATATTCTGCACCCACACCACAATTATTCTGTCTTCCTTTTTCATTGTCCACCTTTTGCATGCATGTGAGGTGATTGAAAAGACCATGGCTTGGCTCAGGTGTACCTTAGTTATCAAAGTGACCTCTTTGCTTTTTAAATTTTAAAGAGATCTTTTGCAGCAAGTTTGCCCAGTGAAATACATCGTTTGATTTCTTGACTGCTGCTTCCATGGATATTGATTATTGATCCAAGTAGAATGAAATTGTTGACAACTTCAATTTTTGGTCCATTTACTATGGTTTTTTTTTTAATCGATCTAGTTATGAGGATTTTTGTTTTCTTCAAATTCAGGCATAATTCATAATAAAGCTTGTAGTCTTTTACCTTCATCAGTAAGTGCTTCAAGTTGTATTCATATTCGGCACACAAGTTTATGTCATGTGCATATTGCAGGATGTTAATGAGTCTTCGTCCAGTCCTGATGTCATGTTCTTCTTTATGTAGTCCAGCTTCGTAAATTATTTGTTCCACTTACAGATCGAATAAGTAAGATTAAAGGATACAACTGTACTACACACGTTTTCCAATTTGGAACCATGCGGTATCCCCTTGTTCTGCTAGACGGAGTTCCAGTGTTCTGGAACTCTCGTTTTTATAATGTTTTCTAAAATTTGTCATGATTCACGCAGTCAAATCCCTTCACCTAGTCTATAAAATACAGTTATGTGTTGCTTAACTTCCACGATACATTCAGTGAAATAGGACATTATGTGATTTCAACGTCGTGCGAACATCACACTATATACAGGCAGTCCCTGAGTTACGAACATCTGACTTACGTACAATCCGTAATTATGAACCAATACCAATAAAGACTATTACATTAAAAATTCGAGGTACACATAATGGTTTCTAATAACAAATGGGCACTACTTTTCGATGCACATCAAAACATTGTTATTGCTATTACTGTATTATTATGTTAAAGATGTTTTAGTGTATCTGGAAGTGTTTCTTTAATGTTTTTTATGCACAGAAAGGTACACTATATACTATATACTAAGACAGAACCTTTAACTAACTGATGTTAGATACGTCTACTACGCCCGATTCTCCAATGGGGATATACGAACTCTATTATAACCTTATGGGACCACAGATGTATATGAGACCAGATGTTGCCCAAACAGACGTTATGCAGTGCATGGCTGTACAGGTAAACATCTTTATGGTATTCTCTGCTTTTGGCCAAGATCCATCTGATAACTGCAATAATATCCCTTGTTTCACATAAGCATCTGTTAAGGTACAAATGCAGTCATTTTTTAATTATCTTCATCAAAATTTTGCAAGCTTGCTATATTAAGGATATCATTAAATAAGTTCACATTTGTTTGATCACCTTTCTTTAGAATGGGCACGATACACATCTCTTCCAGTCGGTTGGCCAGGTAGCTGTCTCTATTAAGTTTGACCTAAAGAGGGTCTGTGGGTGTCTTGAATGTTCTGTCAGGTGCAGCAGGAAAAAGTGAGACTCACAAAGGCAGGCCAGAAAATGAAAAAAATGTGTTACGCCAGGTACCAGAGAGAATACCACAGCCTGCCTCACAGGGCCACAGGGGACGGATACAAAGCTGAAAGGAATTTAACCAAGCTGCTCGGAGTGAGAGAGAGAAAACCCGTGGGCTGAAGCCTTTATTGAGGTTTTGGGGTGAGGGTCTCCGTGGTAGCACATGCAGGAATCTTATTGATCAGTTTAAAATTTCCTAGTGTGAAATAGACAATAGATAAGTGGTAACTATGGAGAAGCGTAAGACAGTACACAATACTGGGGAAGCCAGCGCAACTTGTTCAGGGTAAGGTCATGGAAGCTCCATGGACACATCCAAACTCCCAGAGGGACTGAATTGCTGGGCAGAGGGCTGTAGGGACCATGGTCTCGGGGAATATCTAGCTCAATTGGTATAACACAGTTTATATAGAAAATGTTCTACATTCTACCTTGGTGAGTAGCATCTGGGGTCTTAAAAGCCTCTAAGCAGCCATCTAGGATACTCCACTGGTCTCGTCCCTTTGGGAGCAAGGGAGAATGAAGAGAAAAAGATATAAGGGAAAGATTAGTCCAAAGGACTAATAGACCACAACTACCACGGTCTCCACCAGACTGAGTCCAGTATAGCTAGATGGTACCTGGCTACCACCACTGACTGCTCTGACCGGGATCACAATAGAGGGTCCCAGACAGAGCTGGAGAAGGATGTAGAACAAAATTCTAATTCACAAAAAAAGACCAGACTTACTGGCCTGACAGAGACTGGAGAAGCCCCGAGAGAATGGTCCCTGGATACCCTTTTATCTCAGTAATGAAGTCACTCTGGAGGTTCACCTTTTAGCCAAAGATTAGACAGACCCATAGGAGAAAACAAGACTAATGGGGCATACCAGCCCAGGGGCAAGGACTAGAAGGCAGGAGGGGACAGGAAAGCTGGTAATAGGAAACCCAAGGTCAAGAAGGGATAGTGTTGACATGTCATGGGATTGTTAACCAATTCATAAAACAATATATGTACTAACTGTTTAATAAGAAGCTAGTTTGTTCTGTAAACCTTCATCTAAATTTCAATAAAACAAACAAAACTTCCTAGTGTATTAGCACAGAGGAGAAAGGCGAATTTCTTATCATGATCCAGGGTCATACGGGAAATGGCCAGAGGGGCAAGGAGTAACTATAACCATTATAGACTGGGTTACAAAATAGTAACAGGTTTCTATCACAGAAAACATATGGGGCATGGAGACCAGTTAGAAACCACAACCATCGAGAGACTGTATGAAGAAATAGGACTGGCCATGTCAGAAAGTGGGTGAAAGGGCAACTAGGAGGAATTAATGGATGCTGAGGCAGTAAACTTTGTAGGCCACAAATTGACCCTATGACACTGTCTTCCAAATGTCTTGACACAGATGAGTAAGGGCTTCCAGAGTTGCTTCCGTTCGTTGAAGCATCTTGGTTGGTACTCTGAGAATTCCTGGAGCCTTATTACTACCATAACAGGTGGCATTGCAGCACATTCATTTCCATTCTTTAATGGAGGTGAGAAGGGTGCCCACAACATCTCCTGAAAGAGTTCTAGTATGATTTATGGTCGTGAGAGGGGAAAATAAACTGCCACAGGCAGTCAACAAATGGCCTGACGTCTGTGCTAATCCATCCCAAATAAAATCTCCGGGGGATACAAACATCTTAGTCTGGTTGCATGGCAACAAAACAAGCCATAGTTCTTTTTCACAATCTTTCCTCCAAAGTGCTGAGGACAATATTGACTTGGTTGTGCTCTAAGTATATTTATTAAATTTAAAGATGATCTCAACTTATCCAATAAGATACCTGATACTCATCAAATTTGAAGAGTGTCTTAAAAAGGAAACAAGTAAGTAAACTGAATTAAGAATCTGAAATTTTACTACTTTATTTTAAAAATTAAGAGAAATTTAATAAAAAATAGCACTTCCAAATTAAAACAAAATTATCAGCTTGTGATGCTCAAGTTTAGAAAAATAATTTAAATAAAAACAAAAGCTCTCCCCGACTTGAAAGTAAACGTTAAGGAGAATCTGGCTTGATGTTAATCACTCTGCTTTAAACGCGATGCGTTTCTCCTTGATTGTGACTAAAACATACTTTTTACGGTATAGTGAGATGAACAATATTAATTTACTATTTAAAATTAATTGACTTTTTGGCTCAGAAATAATAACTGTGGAAGATATATCCTAGAAATAAAAAGTAAAACTCTAAAGGAGTTTTGTAGGGTATATATATTAATTTATCATTTGAGTCTGTCTTCATTACTCATCACTGCTATTTTGTCTTATTTTATTCTATTTTACGCTGATATTTATGTAAACTTCAAACATTTGTCATGTTTCTATCCATCTGCTAGCCCGGTATCTTGCATAAAATCAGCATGTTCAAAAATGTTAATGGCAATAAAATGGCCCAATATTTCCTTGCTTCCATAGCCACTAAAGAACATTTATTAGCCCATTTCCCCATGTGCACATTGAAAAAAAATTAAAAAGCTAGCTATGTAATCTCTAAAAATCTGGTCTTTTGGCACCAGATTCCCAGAGTAAAAAAAGAAAAAAATGTACCATTTGCACATTATCACTGTAAGAATCATGTCCAATTTTTATTAAAATTTCTAGTTACTTTGAAACTTTTGGTTAATGAGAGATTCACAATAAATCTCCCCCCGCTTTTTTTTTTTTTGCTAACGCAGGAAATTATAATGATATTAAAATCAATATTTCACCTGAGTTAACAAAGGAAAATGTCAAAATTTAAAACTATACCAAAAAACTCCCTAAATGTAATTGAAATAGAAATTGATAAACACACAATGAACAGAATGCATGATATTATTAAATAATAATTGTTTAAATGTAGTATCCTTAGTAGATTAAATGACTTACGAAAATCATTTAATAACATTCAGTACTCTTTCTGAATAGAGTTAAAATAATAGAAGTAAAAGTTATTTTTTTTATGTGCAGATATATTTCTGTATCAGCTGTCAATGCTGTTAAGGAAAATACACAAAAATTTTTCATTAACATCAAGAACAAACAATTCTGTTCTTGTAATTATTTATCATTGTTTGTTGTTGTTAAGTACTGTCCAGTGTGTTCTGACTCATAGTGACTCCATGTACAACAGAATGAAACACTGCCTGGTTCTGGGCAATCCTCACAATCATTGCTGTGTTGGAGTCCATTGTTGCAGCCACTGTATCAATCCATCCCACTGAGAGTCTTCCTCTTTTTCACAGACCCTTTGCTTTACCAAGCATGATGTCCTTCTCCAGGCACTGGTCTTTCCTGGTAACTTCTCCGAAGTAAGTGAGATGAAGTCCTACCATCCTCCCTTCCAAGGAGCGTTCTGGCAGTACTTCTTCCATGTTTATTATACATTAATAAATGTTCTCAAAGACATGGAATATAAACAAAGCATTTAATTAAGGATAAAAAAAGAATAAAAGAAGGAAAATATTATGAACGCATGATTTGATTGATACTTAAAAAGTGCATTGATTAAATTGAAATTTACAAGTAATTTTACTATAAAATGAAGAATGGATTTAAGGTGCTTATACAGTTACCTGACCTCAAACCTAACATTTTCAATATTAACAATTTTAGGGTGATTATATATGATTTAGGAGCCCTGGTGGTGCAGTAGTTAAGTACTGGGCTGCTAACCAAAATGTTGACAGTTCGAACTCACCAGACGCTCTTCTGGAGAAAGATGTGGCAATCTGCTTCCATAAAGATTAAAACCAAAAAATCCAAACCCACTACCACTGAGTAGATTCCAACAGCCTTGGAAGTTCTATGGGGCAGTTCTACTCTGTCCTCTAGGGTGGCTATGAGTGGAAATTGACTTGACGACAACAAGTTTTATTTTATTTTTTTAATATGTGATTTAGTTTACATATCTTATCATGTTTTATCTTTCAAAACACTTTGTGAATTATAATTATCTCTAGCTAAGAATTATAATCACCCCCCTGGCGGCACAATGGTTAAGAGCTCAGCTGCTAACCAAAAGTTTGGCAGTTCAAATCCACCAGCTGCTCCTTGGAAATCCTATAGGGTAGTTCTGCTCTGTGGTATAGGGTTGCTATGAGTTGAAATTGACTCAATGGCAACAGGTTTGCTGTTGGTTTCTATTTCAGTAAATGCAGATTAAGATTTAACACAGAAGCCTCTGACCCTGTCATTCTCAGTTTAATATTCTGATCCAATAGAACTGGAGAATTTGCATTCTGTAAATAACAAATTTAATAAATGAATGCATTTATTAATAAGGCTAAAGAGAAAAACAGATTTTTCATAGTAAACCTTAGTAAGGTACCCTTTGATGTGGACTATATTTTGACTGATTTTGACATTGTCCATGCTGCCAGGGACACATTACCCAATAACAAAGGTACGCACAGGCTTAATTGTGCTTACTTACTAATCATGTGAAATTGTGCACTACAAGTTAGTTAAGTAAACACAATTAAGGCCATATGTATCTTGCTTGCTGTAAGCCCTTGCATACCTTGCTTAGTGGTTAATCTGCCCCTAAATGTTACATTTGAGTGGAATTTATAAACCGGCTTTTTGTTAATACTCATAGAGAAAAGGATAAATGAGATAGTTTTTTTTTATCAAAGACATTAAACAAAAAGAGAGACATTCCATCAATTTATCACTCTCTGATAGAAAACATCTCTTTCTTCCAGTGGTAATAGTCAAAATATTTAACCACCTGTAGGGAACGGACCTGTAACGCGCTGGTGACACAACCTTGCTCGCTTGAAGTGAAGAGGACTTGAAGCACTTTAGTGATGAAGATCGAAGACGACAGCATTCACTCTGGATTATGCCTTGATATAAACAGAACAAAAATCCTCACAACTGGACCAGTAAGCAACATCGTGATAAACAGAGAAAAGACTGAAATTGTAAAGGATTTCATTTTATGTGAATCCACAATCAACTCCCTTGGAAGCGGCAGTCAAGAAATCAAGTGACCTATTTCATTGGACACATATGCTGCGAAAGACCTTTTTAAAGTGTTAAAAAGCAAAGATGTCACCTTGAAGACTAATGTACATCTGATCCAAGCTATGGTATTTTCAATCTCTTCATATGTATGCAAAAGCTGAATAATGAATAAGGAAGATGGAAGAAGAATTGCTGCCTTTGAATTATGGTGTTGGCAAAGAATATTGAATATACCATGGACTGCCAGAAGAACAGACAAGTCTGTCTGGAAGAAGTAAGCCAGACTGCTCCTTAGAAGCAAGGAGAGTGAAACTTCATCGGGCTTAGTTTGGACATGTTATCAGAAGGGACCAGTCCCTGGAGAAAGACATCCTGCTTGGTAAAGTAGAAGGTCAGTGAAAAAGAGGAAGACCTTTAAGGAGATGGACTGACACAGTGGCTGCAACAATGGGCTCAAACATAGCAACAATTGAGAGGATGGTGCAGGACCAGGCAGTATTTCGTTCTGTTGTGCATGGGGTTGCTATGAATCAGAATCGACTTGTTGGCACCTAACAACAATAGGGAATGGACACTGAAAAACTAAAGTAGACAGTGGCAATAAAGCTAGAGCAGGGTCCAGCAACCCTAACTGGGCCAAGCTGTGGGGACCTCCATGGTGTCTGTAGGTAGGAGACACTGTGAGCGGGGTTGGGACCAGGAGGAGTGAGGGCAACGGAGTCGACATTGATAAAGCCAAACTGGTGAGTGCCCATCGAAGAAGAGCCCTGAAGTTTCTCCTGACTTTCAATGCTGTCTTTTTCGGGAAATAAAGAATATTAGAAAACTGCTCAAGTTGTTTTCTTTTAACAAAGAAACGAAAACTGTATAGTGTAACTTAATATAGAGAATTAGCTATTCTGAATCTGCGAAATTGTCCCTTTGCCAAAAACTCTCTCTAATATTCTAAGAAAAAAGTCAGCTATAAAGAAACACTCCAAACTCATTTCTAGATCTCAAAATATCTGAAATTATCTGTTAGATGGTAGTTTTCATAAGTTTTTAATGTAATACAATATAGGTAAGTGAATTAATTTACATAATAAAACATGGAAATTTTGTGTTATTAATATGTAATTTTACACATGAAACATTCACCTTATTTTTAAGAAGATTTTCAAATTAGTCATATTTTAATTACACTGAGTAAAGCTATTTTTCTTTATTTGAAGATGGCAGTCAATTTAGTTCATTCTCGTGCAGCAAGTTGTAAAAATAGATTTGCAATTATGTGAGATGGTTTAAACTAATATTCTTCAGAGCTTGTTCTCATTAAAGAAATGGTTGAACAGATTTTACTTACATATTCTAAGAGGGCAAATTTTCATATCATAATTAAATATGGTTTCTGTACTCCAAAAATCAGCACTAAAGTTAACAGCATCAAATTTGCAAGAAAAAAAAGTAAAAATGCAAAGACACTGAGAAGAATATCTAACAATTTTGGTATCATTATATAGCATTAACACAGAATTCATTAAGCCTATTAAAATTTTCTGATTTCCAGTCTTAGCTCACTGGGAGAAAATTAAAATCTTTTCCTCTTAAAACTCAAAAATTTGAGATGAATTTAAAGATATAAATATGAATATATACCATGTTCTTTTTTAATCAGGTTTTAATCATGCAGTGGTTAAGCGCTACAGCTGCTAACAAAAAGATTGGCAGTTCCAATCCACCAGAAGCTCTTTGGAAACCCTACGGGGCAGTTCTACTCTGTCCTATTGGGTTGCTATGAGTCGGAATCAACTCAAAGGGAATGGGTTTGGTTTTGCTTTTTTTAATCATGCAGAGATCAATTATTTTCCTTGAAATAGTCTATAATTATGTGATTCTATTGTTTATATAAAGAGCCCTGGTGGCACAACCAAAATGTTGGCTGTTCGAACGCACCAGTTGCTCCTAAAAGAAAAGCCCTGGCGATCTGCTCCCATAAAGATTATAGCCTAGGAAACTCCATGGGGCAGTTCTACTCTGTCATATAGGGTCACTATGAGTTGGAATAGCCTTGATGGCACTTAACAACAACATTGTTTGTACAGTTGAATAATTTTAAATATATATGTGCATATATATGTATATATATATGTGTATATCTATATATGAGAGCTATGGCTGCTAACTATATAGTAGATAAAAAGGTTATAGATAGATAATATACCTTTTATGATTGAAAATCAATAAAGATATGCTGAGTTAGAAATAAAAACATATTTAATAGTATATAAATATTATTAATTTATACTCACCCCTTCAATACTTCTCTATCACTTTAATTGATTTCCTTTATGAAAAGTCTATAAACCTCCCTGTAAACCTCTCTCCCACCCTCTAAATTGTGAATATTTTTCTTTTTATAAGGGAGATTTAACAATATTTACTCACATTTCTAAATCCTTGCTTTATATTTTCTATTTGCTAAGTATGTTCCCTCCCCTTTTTTTCTTAACCCCGCTATACTTAGCTGAATTTATTTTTTCCCGTTTCTTTGTATTTTCTAATAGTCTGGAAATTCTGTATCCTATTTTTACCTTTCAGTTTTAGCAACCTATTTAAGAACTTTTTTTTCCTATCAACGTTCCTGTTTAATCTATAACCATAAGCCCTATCATCAAAAAAGATATGCTACCCCCCCATCATGTTACACATGATGAATATAAGGTCTTATATGCATTTCATATATAAATATACATATATGCACATTTTACAGTTTGCCTATTATTTCTGGAGCCAGTTTTAATAACTTTTTTAAGCATCAAAACTATTTAGAATTTCGGGTTCTTTTTTTTTTTTCTCTCTCTGTCTCTCATCACACTTTTGAATTCCAAATCTTCCTCCTAGAATTTGTCTGTGGCTTATTTGGTTGGAATTTATTGACAATTATTCCTTTCCAAAATAGTGTGTGGTAAGCTTTCTAAAACCTTATATTTGAAAAAATATTCTCCACTCAATTTTGAATACTAGTTTTGCATAAGTATTGATTTTAGGTAGAAAAGTAAAGTCATAGCAATTTCAAAGTGTTTGTTCCTTTTTTAAATAGCATCCAGTACGGCCAATATGCAATCTAATGGCAACGTGTTTCATGTTCCGTACGTAATTGTTTTCTTTCTTCCTTCCTTCTTCTCTTGTGGCATGAAGTCTCACCAGGATATGATGATATGCTCTTGTTTTTCTCTTTCTCCTTTTTCCTTACCTCACCTCTCAGGAAACTCCTTCTTCCCCTACCCCTTCTATTTTTCTTCATTTTAAAAGTTTCATTTACTTCCATCCTTCTGGTATTAGATAATTACAAAATTTCTGGATTAATCGATGCTACATATCTTACTTATTTTACATTCTGCTTCTCATCATTATTCCATAACAATGTGTTGACTCAAGCTTCATTGAAAGGGCTATTAATGTCAATTAATGGAATTTTATTTTGAGAATCATATATTTCACTTCACAGAAAATTCTGAATGCTTCCTTTTTATGGTAGCAGGATTTTTTTAAATCACTGTAATAACTTCTAATTGAGATTAATAATTATAGGTTTTTTTTTTAATTCCTCTTCATTTTATCAGGGATTAGCTCTCTTTTGTCATTCAAGTTTCTTTCATACTTTGTTTTTCTTAAAATTTTAAATATTTTTTTAAAGATATTTGCATGTAATGTTTGTATTAAATAATGTTGGCAGCTAGAATGTATTTCCTGCTCTTTGACAATAAATTCAAGTTTTGAAAGAAGGAGCCCTGACTCCAGTGTTCCTGGAATGTGGATCCTGGATGGACAGAGTTTGATGTTTATCTTATGGATTTGACTACATGAAATTTTAAAACTTCCTCAGGACAAAACACAGCATAAAATAATTAAAACACAAAAGCCTAGGAAAATATACACATAGGCATGATCAAAGTATAAATACCACTAATTTTTAAAGGGCTTCTACAGATCAATAAGCAAATAAATAATGACAAATGGTCAAAATCTATTACTGGCAATTTATAGAAAAAAATTATTCAAAAAACATTCATACTTGTGATCAGAAAAATGGATATGAAAACAATAAATATTTTTACCTATTAAATTGGCTATAAGTAGTTTTCTAGGGTTTATGGAAAGAGGTATGCATATATTGTTGATAAGTATATAAATTGGTACACTTTTTAGAAGAAAGTTTGACAGTATTTATCAACATTAAATTGTTCCTATTTGTATTAGTTTCATATTTCTGCTGTAACATATTAAAAAATATTTATTGGTTTATAATAACACAAATTTATTCTTAATGTTCTAGGGATTAGAAATCCAAAGTGAGTCTTAAGGAATTAAAATTAAAGTTTCAGCCAGGTTGGTTCATTCTGGAGTCTACTGGAGAGAATCCATTCCTTGCCCTCTTCTAATTTCTAGATGCTGCCAGCATTCCTTGGCTCCTGGACACATCACTCCAGTCTCTGCTTTCATTGTCTCATTGTCTTCTCCCTCCTTTGATCTTCTTGGTTCCCTTTTATAAGGATACTTGTGGTTACATTTAGGACCCACTCAGGTAATTCAGCGTACTCTTCCCATCTCATGATCCATAATTAGATCTCTGAAGTTCCTTTTTCCATATAACATAATATTCACAGATTCTGAAGATTGTTCTTGCTGTTGTTAGGTGCCATTGAGTCATTTCCAACTCCTAGTGACCCTATGTACAACAGAATGCAACACTGCTTGGTCCTGCACCATCCTCACAATCATTGCTATGTTTGCGCCCATTGTTGCAGCCACTGTATCAATCCATCTCGTTGAGGGTCTTCCTCTTTTTCGCTATTTTACCAAGCATGATATCCTTCTCCAGGCAATTTTGAGGGGAGGGGAAAAGGAAGGTTGTCATTATTTAGCCTATCACGTATCTTTCAATTCCTCAATTAATTATCCAGGAATATCTTTATTCTTAATAATATATGAATAAGAATTAATTACAGAATTATTTATTAGTGAATAATTGAAAATGGAAACATTGATCAATGAAGGATACATACATTATGGTAAATGTATAGTATGAATTACTACATTCAAAAATATGCAGTAGATCTCTATGTACTTTGAACAATGAGTGGTCCACTCTATATTACTGGATGAAGAACTCAAAATAATAAAGGTTACTTATATCAAGACTCAATTTTTGTGGGAAAAAAAGTGTGTGTGTGTGTTTGTGTGTCTGTGTGTATGTGTGTGTGGTATGTAAACATGTATTTGTGCATCTATAGAAAAATGTGAATAAACACACATGCAAAACCATTAAGAGTAATTATCCGTTGTGGGGTTTCCTATTAACTTTATCCAAAGAATTTGGTCTCTGTCCTCGGTTCCTAAGAGACAATCTCTAAATCCTTGGAATTTCCCCAGTGATTGAAGTGTCTTTGTTATTTAAGAAGACTCCAGACCTGGGGGTTTATGCTAACGAGGTGACTCCTAGTGGAGGCTGGCCAACCAGAAATATCCACCAGGTGATATCAGTCCAAAGTTAGGGGTGGAGTGCTGGAGGTTCAGTTCAACAACATGGACAATGATTCAACCCATCATGCCTACAAAATGGAATCCTATTGTAAAATCTCTGGACACTGACTCTCCAGGAACTTCTTGGTTGGTGATTGACATCAAAGAAAGTAGCACTTCTTTTGGGACAAGGAAGCTAAGGATTGGGAATCCAGACTTTGCCCTATGTGTCTCTTCATTTGTATCAGTTTTGCTATAATAAAACTTTAATCATAGGTATAATGCTTTTCTGAGTTCTTTGAGTCACTCTAGCAAGTTATTGAAGCCAAGGAAGTAGTAGAAGCCAGCAGGTCAGAAATGAAGGCAGTTTACTGCTGACATCCTGAAAGAATAGAAGGAACCCTCAAATTTGTCTTGGGAAGACTTGGCGGTCTGAGGGATTGTGCTGACTTAGCTCTGCTGGTGAGGGTCAGAAATACTGCATTTTCAGCTGGTGTCAGAGCTTAAGGGAATTAACATTGAATTCGATTGATGTTACTAATCCCCAGAGGATTGAATCAGAAGTGGAGAAGGTAGAGAGGATTTATGAGGGTCTGGACTTGCACTTCTGACACTACTGAAGTGCTTGACATTTAAAAATTACATATGTGTCTATTTTGTAATTTATGAAATGCTATTATCAGCTTTCTATAGACAATACTTAGATACAACAGTAATAATTGGCACACCCATCAACACGGTGCCCATAAAACTATTTTTATATATAACATGGAATGAAATGGCCTGTGAATTTCTTCCAATCTTCATTCTAAAGGAGCAAATCCAAATGAACAACTTCAATCTTTTTTTCTTAATACCTTAAAAGCCCGATCAATTTCCTTTAATGTTCTACAATTACTGATACCTGATATTGTGCTCGAGATTGGTACCTGATCCTGCAGAAAGAGTTGAGCATTTAAATGCGTACGCACACTGCTTTTTGTCTTGCAAAGAGTGTAAAATGGAAGCCCAGGAACAATGCACTGTGCGGTCACTGTATTGCCTCAGAGGTTTCAGTAGTGCTAAAATCATTGGCACATGACAGGAAATGTCAACTCTGTGACAGTCTCAGGTGCAATCTCTGTCCTTGCCATGGGTTTTCATTTTCCTTCAACAAAGCTGTTGACAAGCATCACTAATCAAATTATAGTGATATTTTGGGATGTGATGGACAATGCTTCAGAACAGTCTCAAATTCTTTCAGCATTTTTTTTTTTTTTTAAATATTCTATCCTCTGGGTTGATGAGGCTCTTCCCCAGGGCACAGAGTTTGGAGAGCAGAAAGCAGTCTGAATTTCAGCCACTACTCACTGCGTCAGTCAGGCATCACCTTACGTAGTGGCCCTGGGCGATACCATATGACCCTGTTTAACCATGTCATGGGAGGAGCTGAGACAAAGAAGACATTAGTGACTGAATGTCATCTCAGCTATTATGAGTTGGGTTTTGGGGAGTTGACCATGGAAAAGCTGTGTAGCTAGGAATTTGAGGCCTAAAATTAAAAAACAAACAAAAAACCCCACTCTGGTTGGCACAACTTTGATTCATAGCTCAGTTTTTCAATTATTACAGAGGGCCAAGAATGTGTATGTTCATGTTCTGCCGTGACAAATAGGTTCATATGTTTCATAAAGATACGGCATGTTGCCCAGAATTACCCTAACCACATTTTCCTTTCATTACCAATGAATCTGCATGTGTACTAACTTGTACTTAACCACTTCACATTAGGAATACATTTATTTTTTAAGATTTCTATTGAAATTCTTGCTTTGTTCTTGTATTATTTTCCTGATTTCCTTTATATCTCTTAAAGTGCCTCCTTTATGAGCGTAAAACCCATTGCCATTGAGCTGATTCCAACTCATAGTGACCCTATAGGACAGAGTAGAACTGTCCCATAGGGTTTCCAAGGAGCTTCTGGTGGATTTGAACTGTCTACCTTTTGGTTAGCAGCCGAACTCTTCACCACTGTGCCACCAGAATTTCCTTATGAGCATAGGTAATACTAATATTTTGAAGTCTTCGTCAAGTAATTCAATTATCTATCCTTCATCAGGAACGATTTCTGTCCTCTTGTTTTGGTCATTTGGTCATTTGGTCATTTGCTATCTCTTCCTGTGCTTTGTTATTATCTGTTGTCTTCAGGCCCTGGTGGCACAATGGTTAAGAGCTTGCCTGCTAACCAAAAGGTCGGCAGTTCAAATTCACCAGCTGCTCCTTGGAAACCCTACGGGGCAGTTCTACTCCGTCCTATAGGGTCGCTATGAGTCAGAATCGACTCAACGGCAATGGGTTTCGGTTTGGTTTTTAAGACATTAAGATTTATCTATTTATTTATTTTGACAGATCAGGAGAATGAGCTCTTCCTTTTTCTTTAGATTGCTCTTCTTCCTCCTTGCTTCTTCCTCAGGTTCACAGGAACTCCTGTCCTCACTGAGCTGGTCTAGTTGCACTGTCACATGTCAGCTTGCTCAGGTGTCTTGGCCCATCACATCACCCTCACCCCTCTGCATCCGGGCTGACTATTCAGCTATTGTGTCTTGCGTTGGAACCTGGGTCAGCTGTCCGGTGTCTGCTAGGTGTTTCTTAGTCTTTTCTCCTTTGTATGGGCAGGGGTAGAGGCTATGGCTCTCCCATGCATTGTCCAGGAGATTTGATTCTGACTATGAAGCCCCCAGCTGGCTTGGCAGGTTCCTGTGTTGGTCCAAAGAAGGATATGTGACTCAGGTGCCACTCCGCTGTGCGTTACGGCTGACTGTTCATGTACTGTGATCTGCTTTGTGTTCTGGGAGAGCTTTCAGGAGTTGGCCTCGAGTTTCCCAGGCTTATTTCTGTTGTGCTGGAAAAAGTAAGGGTGGAAGTTTTCCTGACATTATGCCCAGAAAATCTGCTTATGGTTGGCTGGGTGTGGCTGCCTGTTGTGAGTAGGTGGGTTGTGTCGAGCTCCCATGGAGGGCCTGTGGCATTGGGCGAGGGACCCGTCCTACTGAAGGTTGTATGGCTCTGGGGTGGTACCCTTTCATGGGAAGCTAGGGGTGGGATCCTTGTGCACTGTGAGGCATATGGTGCCAGGAATGTACTGGTGCAGGTGAGGTGCTGTGGTATTCGGGGTGGGGCCCTCGTGATGTCAAGGCATCGTACCCGTTCTCTGAGGTGGTGGAGGGAGGGTGAGGCATTTCCCGGTGGGTTTCTATCCCGTGGCTGCTAAGTAATCCCAGGTTCTGGCCTCTTGGAGTTCTGCTACCACTGCACTTACCTGATATACGGGAGCACTTGCCTACATTGTTAACCTACCCTGTGTCCCTCCCAAGGGTGCACGCTTCAGCCTTCCTGCCCTCTGCCCATGAATTCCCTCTGGCTATTCTGCACTACTTTACTCTGGCTTTATTTTATTGGTGTTCCCAGGATTCATATCTATGCTGATTTTGTGTGGTACTCTCTCTCAGGTCTGCTTATTCCCATAAGTGCTTTGCCCACATTGTTGCTCATTTCCAGGGCTATATATTCAGTCTCTCTGTCTAAGTCTAAGTCTTCCATTTTGCTCCCACCCTGGACTTTTGGTTTGGAGATGCCACCTGTAGCCATCTCAAAATGGCCACACTGAGCTGGGCTAGTGAATAGGGTGTTCACAGTCTGCAAACACCTGCCTTTCTGCCATCCCCAATTCAACTCTCCCTTAATTCAGTACTCAGTATGGTTCTGCGATCTTTCACTTGGTATCCAGAGTTCCAAGATACTGGTTGTGTCAGTTATTACTGATTTTCAGTCATTGTTGTGGGCGATTATGAGGATGCGCCTATCTATGCCACCGTCTTGCCCCTCCTATCCCAGGAATATATTTTTAATTTCACATGGTCATGTCATCTAAAGTTTACGAAATTTAAACTTTCTCAGTAAATAGTTTGAGAATTGTTTTTAGCCTGAGATTATCTTGCAAAGAAAATAAGACCAATAGCAAATCGCCATAAGTCCTTACCATCTCTGTATCTACATTATTATATAGTAGTACTTTGCAGCACTTCCTTTCAATCTGGCTTGCCTGCTCTCTTAGTCATCTAGTGCTGCTATAACAGAAATACCAAAGTGGATGGTTTCAACAAACAGAAGTTTATTCTCTCACAGTCTAGTAGGCTAGAAATCCAAATTCAGGACATAAGCTCCAGGGGAAGGCTTTCTCTCTCTGTTGGCTCTGGAGGAAGGTCCTTGTCATCAATCTTCCCTAGTCGAGGAGTTTCTTGGTGCAGGGACCCCAGGTCCAAAGGACGTGTTCTGTTCCTGGTGCTGCTTTATCGGTGGTATGAGGTCCCCATATCTCTCCACTTGCTTCTCTCTTTTATATCTCAAAAGAGATTGGTTCAAGACATAATCCAATCTTGTAGATTGAGTCCTGCCTCATTAACATAACTGCTAATCCCATCTCACCAACATCATAGAGATAGGATTTACAACACATAGGAAAATCACATCGGATGACAATCACACAATACTGGGAATAATGGCCTAGTCAAATTGATACACGTATTTTTGGGGGACACAATTCAATCTATGACACCTGGTGATTTGCATTGGTCAATAGAATGTGGCAGAAGTGATGATGTGTCTTCAAGTGGCCTGGCAAATTTATGCTTACTGTCTGGAACTCATGTCATACAATGGGAACGAAACCATGCTAGGCTCCTGGGGGATAAGAGGCCATTTAGAAGAGAGCTTAGATGCCTCAAACAGCTTCCAGGCAACCACCAGAAACAGAATCACTTAAGTGACCTGTAGATCATCATAGTCACGTAAAGATGTCTAACTTAGACAAGGAGAATCATTTAGCTGAGATCAAGTTAAGTTGCCAACCTGTAGAATCGTAAGATACATGACTATTGCTTAAACAACTAAATCTTGGGATGTTTTGCAACACAGTGATGAATTCACAATGGTGGACCCTGTGATGCCAAAATCACATGGAAGTATGAGAAGAAAAGAAAGTTAAAACCACCTAACTGATATGTGAAGTCAGTACCGTATTATTGCTAATAACTCTAAGTACAAAATCGCATCTTCTGAATCATCTAAATCAAGTATATATGGGTTTCTAGTGTGTTTCATCCTGCGTCCACATATATCATCTGTTTTCTCCCTGTGTGTGTCACTGTGCCTATTTTAAGCCACTCCAACTTCATGTCTTTGCACATTTCATTATAATACTTTGTCTTCTCGAGCTGCCATTTGAAATCTTCTGTTCAGCTTTTTTACTTCTTCATTTCTTCCTTTCTTTTTATTTACTCTATGTTCAGAAGCAAGATTCTGAGCCTCTTCTGACATTCATTAAACATCCAGAGAGATATTCACCTGTGTTTTATTAACTATGCAAAGGCATTGTACTGTGTGAATCATAACAAATTATAGATAACGTTGTGAAGAGTGGGAATTCCAGAGAACTTGGCATCAAGATTGGAGGAAGACTCATTAACAACTTGCGATATGCAGATGACACAAACTTGCTTGCTGAAAGTAAAGAGGACTTGAAGCACTTATTTATGAAGATGAAAAGACTACAGCCTTCAATATGGATTACACTTTAATAAAAAGAAGACAAAAATCTTCACAACTGGATCAGTAAGCAACATCATGATAAACAGAGAAAATATTGAAGTTGTCAAGGATTTCATTTTACTTAGATCTACAATCAATGTCCACGCAAGCAGCAGTCAGGAAATCAAACTATGTACTGCATTGGGGGAATCTACTGCAAACAACTTCTTAAAAGAGTTAAAAAGCAAAGATGTCATCTTGAAGACTAAGGCACCCCTGCCCCAAGCCATGGTGTTTTCAATCATCTTATATGCATGCAAAAGGTGAACAGTGAATAAGGAAGACAGAAGAAGAATTGATGCATTCGAATTATGGTGTAGGTGAAGAATATTGAATATACCATGGACTGCCAGAAGAACAAACATATCTGTCTTAGAAGTATACCCCGAACGCTCCTTAGAAACAAGGATGGCGAGACTCTCTCACTTACTTTGGACATGTTATCAGAAGTGACCGGTCCCAGAAAAGGACATCATGCTTGGTAAAGCAGAGGGCCAGGGAAAAAGAGGAAGACCCTCAAGAAGATGGACTGACACTGTGACCACAACAATGGGCTCAGACGTAGTAACGATTGTGAGGATGATGCAGATTGTGTAGTGCTTCGTTCTGTTGTCCTTAAGGTTACTATGAGCTGGAACCATCTCAACGGCACCTAACAACAACAACGACAAATGTTACCCTACACTGGAATTTCCTCATTATAAAAGAAAAAATCTCTATTTCCAAACAGGGTTATATTTACAGGCACAGGAGTTAGATTTTCAACACATATTTGAAGGGTGGATACAATTCAGTTAATAACAGTTGCCAAAGATCCCCACATTCTGGTTTTCAACCCCTTGCATAATCCCTTCCTCTTGAGTGTGGGCTGAATTTAGTGACATGCTTTTAATGAATAGAACATGGCAAATGTAATGGGATGTCTCTTTTGTGATCAGTTTTAAAAGATTATCACTGCAGTAACTTTGGTGAAGGGTAAGACACTACATAATACTGGGGAATCCAGCACAACTTGTACAAGGAAAGGTCATGGAGGCTCCATAGACACATCCAAACTCCCTGAGGGACTGAATTGCTGGGCGGAGGGCTGTGAGGACCATGGTCTCGGGGAACATCTAGCTCAATTGGCATAACAGTTTATAAAGACATTGTTCTACATTCTACCTTGGTGAGTAGGGTCTGGGGTCTTAAAAGCCTGTGAGCAGCCGTCTAAGATACTCCACTGGTCTCATCCCTTTGGGAGCAAGCGAGAATGAAGAGAACAGGATACAAGCAAAAGATTAGTCCAAAGGACTAATGGACCACAGCTACCAAGGCCTCCACCACACTGAGTCCAGTACAGCTCGATGGTGCCCAGCTACCACCACTCACTGCTCTGACTGGGATCACAACAGACGGCTCTGGACAAAGCTGGAGAAGGATGTAGAACAAAATTCTAACACACAAAAAAAGACCAGATTTACTGGCCTGACAGAGACTGAAGAAATCCCAAGAGTATGGCCCCTGGACACCTTTTTAGCTCAGTGGTGAAGTCACTCCTGAGGTTCACCGTTCAGCCAGGGATTGGGCAGCCCAATAAAACAAAATGGGACTAATAAGGCACAGCAGTCCAGGGACAATGACTAGAAGGCAGAAGGGGACAGAAAGCTGGTGATAGGGAACCCAAGGTTGAGTAAGGACAGTATTGACAAGTAGTGGGGTTGTCAACCATTGTCATAGGGCAACATGTGTACTGTTTAATGAGAAACTATTTTGTTCTGTAAACCTTCAAAAGTGAGAACAGCAGCACAACTGGAAGAATGTAATAGACGTAACTGAATTGTACGTGTAGAAATTTTTGAAATGGTGTACCTTTGGCTATGTATATTTTCACCAAAAAAAAAAAAAAAAAAGTCCTCCAAGGCTGAGAAGGGAGTGTGTTGACATGTTGTGGGGTTGTTAACCAATGTCATAAAACAATATGTGTACTGACTGTTTAATGAGAAAATATTTGTTCTGTAAACCTCCACCTAAAGTACAATAAAAAAAATTAAAAAGAAAAAGATTATCACTTCTGAGATTAGGTTGTAAAAGATTGAGTTTTGTTAGCAGACTTTTTCTACTGCTTTCTTGGATTCCATGCTTTGATGAAGCAAGCTACCATGTTGGAATTGTCCATCTGGTCAGGAACTGAGGCCAGCTTTCTGCTAACGGACAGCAATAAACTGAGGCTCTCGGTCCGCCAGTCCACTGGGAATGAGTGCTGACATAAACTGCATAAACTTGAAAGTGGACCCTTCCCCAGTGCCTTCCCTGAGCCTTCACACGAGTCCCCAGCTTTGGCTGACTATTTGTTTGCAGCCTTATGAGAGGTTCTCAGTCAGGGGACTCAGTTAAGTCATGCCTAAATTCCTGATCCACAGAAACTGTGAGATAAGAAATGTGGGTTGTTTTAAGCCACTAAATTTTGGGGTAATTTGTTAGGAAGAAATAGGTAACTAATAAAGTGATAATAATAAAACATGTAAAGAAATAACCACTGTACACTAAAGGAAATCACAAGAACTCTAAGTAACGGGATTTCAGAGGGGACCATCTTTCCTATTGTCCTCCACCCACCTTTCGGTAGAAGCCTTCAGAGACTATACCTATTGCAATTTCTACCATCTCAAGTCTTGTGTATTGAAAGAGAAACCTACGAGACCAGATCACCCTATGTAAGAGAGAGGTTTTGACAAAACTAATGTAGATATCAGGTACAATATTCACCCTCTTCAAAAGGACCTTTGAAAATACGGCAGCATAATCTCCGCGTTTCAGCTATACAGGATTTCTTTTGCCTTGGAATTTCCATTTCCTTTTACATTTTTATACTTTTTTTAAAAAATTAATTAAATATTATTATTATTTTGCCGAAGTACAGCAAGAATGCTCCTTAGAAACAAGGATGGCAAGACTATCTCACTTACTTTGGACATGTTATCAGAAGTGACCAGTCCTAGAAAAAGACGTCGTGCCTTTGTGTACCCAGAATAAGACTATAAATGAGGGTGCCCATATCATGAGTTTAAATTTTTTAACTTAATATATATGAAAGCTAGCACAACTAATATATTGTTAAATAAAATATATATCTTCATAAAGACAAAATTTCAAAATGTGTTATGATTTTCATTTGACTCAAATTTGGCAAAATATCAAAAACTATTTATTGTTGCACAAATTTGAGTGTTGTGTTGAAGGAAGGGTCATGTTTATATGAATAATAATGGAAAGCAGTGATTTTACTGAAATAATGAAAGTAATAAAAGTTCATGAAATATGTATAACTCTTTTTCTAAATTACTCATCCAAACAGTCCTATTCCTTCAATAGAAAACCCAAGCTTGTTCAATAATAATTAAATGGGTTCAAAACTGCCTACTGAAATTAAAAGAATAAAAATCATACTAAAAATAAAAAAAATTTAAGACAAAATTATTTTAATTAAGCTGAGTTTAAATACTTTAAAAATGTACATAAATATTATTATATAGTTTTATGAATATAATCTGTCTTTGAAGAAGTACAGCCAGAACGTTCATTAGATGCAAGGCTGGCAAGACTTCATCTCACATAATTTGGACGTTATCAGGAGGGACCAGTCCCTGGAGTAGGACATCATGCTTGGTAAAGTGGAGGGTCAGCGGTAAAGAGGAGGGTCAATGACATGGATTGACACAGTGGCCACAACAACGGGCTCAAGCAACACAATGATTGTGAGGATGGCGCAGGACAGGGCAGTGTTTCGTTCTGTTGAACACAGGGTCGCTATGAGCTGGAACCTACTCAATGACACCTGACAACACCAACATGAATATAAAGCAAATAAAAATTTTATATTCAATATCCTTTTAGTGGAGCCCTGGTGGTGCAGTGGTTAAGAGCTATGGCTGCTAACCAAAAGGTCCGCCGTTTGAATCCACCAACCGCTCCTTGGAAACCCTATGGGGCAGTTCTACTCTGTCCTATAGGGTAGCTGTGAGTTGGAATCGACTCAATGGCAACGGTTTTGGTTTGGTTTTTTTTTATCCTTCTAGTTGCCAAATAAATGACTGATATCACACTTGACTCATATTTCATTTGAAGGTATAAATTTAAGGATGGTATGATCTGGTGAATATTGTAAAATATTTTTCAGCCACCATTTGCAATCACTGTGAATGCAATGCTAATTCACAAGTACTCTGGAACCACACATCGGAATCTGAAAGAAACAAGAGCATAGACTGTCAGCGCCACTGGAAAACAGCAACTCTTTATGTAAGGCTCTAGTACATTCTTGCATTCTGAGAGGAAGAATTTCACAAGTTAATTAATTTGCCTTTTACTTACCTAAGAGCTCCCACCTGTCAAATCTTCACAGCCCTACAAATCTGACACTGGCAGCAGAAAAACCTACAAGCCCTCAAGGTATTCAGACATAGTCACCTTCTGTTTCAAGCATATAGGGCAAGATATGTGCAAAAATTTTCCTCTGTCTGAACTAAGTTAGTCATGAGAAGAGTATTTGGGGTTATGGGTTGCACTGTGTCCATTCAAATCTCTGTGTCCTGAGTGGCGAAGGTGTCGTCTATTCTTTATTAAATTCACTTTGCTTGTGTTTGTAATATGAGGAGGGCCTGATGCCCAGCACTGCGGATGGTAATATCTTTATCTGTCACTCACTTCCCTCTCTCTAGGAGAAAAAGAAAGCAAAAAAACAATCAAACCTGTTGCTGTGGAGTTGATTCAGACTCATAGCTACCCTATAGGACAGAATAAAACTGCCCCACAGGGTTTTCAAGGCTGTAATCTTCATAGGGGCAGAATGCCACATCTTTCTATCATGGAGTGCCTCATCTGTCGGTTAGCAGCTGAGCTCTTAATCGCTGAGCCACCAGGGCTCCTTCTCTAGATACAGCCAGCCTAGTAAATGCTTACCTATCCTTCAGAGCTCATTCAAACATTAATTTCCCAGGAAGTCTTCCTCAACCCCACGGACTAGGTGAGTTTGTGTGGTGGACCAGTCAGTATAATTTAAACTGCCTGCTACAACAGGAAAACCCCAGTGTTAGTGGCTTCACCCAAAGGAGATTTATTTATCCTTCACGCAAACTCTGATGCAGGGTGGACATCCCTCCTTCATCCTGAATCAACATCATCTGGAATACATGTCTCCATGGTCGCTGCAGAAGAAGAACAGGTCGATAGAGGTGCCACACTGACTTATTTGTTCAATCCCAGAAGTGACTCATATCACTTCCACACTCAATTATTGGACAAAATAACCTCAACTCTAACTTAAGCAGCAATATGTAAAAAGACTCATAAATAATCAGTGAGAACTAACCCTGACAATCTGTCTTTACAGAGATCAAGTATTCCTTTGATCTTTTCTTTCCATCCAAAGAATACACTCCTCCTCTCTTTGAGGAAAACCACTCAAAATCTCTAACCACTGCAGCTAAAACCCAGGGTCTCTAAATGATGTACAGTCTTCTCTCCAACACCTGTGGGATTTTCTTCCTTTAATTTGAAGAAGAATAAAACTGTGAAGTAGAGTGGAAAAGTAGAACAATCATTTCATTTGGAAAGGGAAGAAATGACAGATACAGCCATCTCTGGCCGTCAGCAATTCTAAAATCCCGTTGGACAGGCAGTAGTAAGACTCATTACTCTGGGAGTGTGGAAAATTCTTTAAGTAGGATCTGAATCTGTTCTTCAGAAAAAGCCCCTTTGTTCTTCTTTATCCATTTCTTTCGTGGCTGTATATGATGTGGACCTTAGAGAATATGCTCCCCTTTGATACTGCTCAGCTTCACAGCCCATTTCCTCCTGAGGATTATGAATGCTTAAATGATGTTGCAAGACTGACAAAGGCAAATTTTTTTTTAATTCATATTTGTTATTTCTTTGGCAATATGATTCACTCAAAATTTTTATAAGATTTTATGTACTTGCTTCCCATCGCTTCCTTGTCCATTAAACAGGCTCAAATTCCTTCCTTATTGATATATCTCAAGTATGATTTCTTTGCTTCCTTGCCTCCAGGCACCCCTTTCTTACCCTAATGATGGCTGCCTTGAGGCTATTAGGTTTGTATAAGAAAGCCAAACACTTAACTGGATCTTTGCTCTAAGTCTCTTGGTCCAACTGAGTGATTTCAGTAACTGCCATGCCCTAAATCTGATTTTATTCCTGAGACATTTTAATTTAACTGAGATGTTTTACTGTTGATGTTATTGGTTGGGTGTAAAAGTAAAAAGCAACAAGTTTATTACTTACTGAGTTCTTCTCTTTCTTGTAATAATGTACCACACACAGATAAGAGGAATCAAGATTCATTACTAATCTTATTTTTTCCAAGATATACCCCACACATCTGTTCCCAAGATATTTATAATAATAATTTTCCTAAAGTCTTGCAATTTCTTCTTCTATCTTCCAATATCAGTTTCCTTCCCACTTACTGCCCCAAAACAACTGTCACATATTAGTGTGTTTTTTTTTTTTTTAAAGCAGTGCCACATTTCAAGATAGCAACTTCTACGTTAGTAAGGCTAGGCAGAGTCCAGTTTGGTTTGCGTGATCATCCTTTATTAAGTAACTGTGTCATCTGGAACACATGACCTCCAACGTCACTTTGGTAGAGAAAGTTAAGACAGGAATACCGTTTCAGCCCTTAAGAGACATATATTCTATCTGGTTTCAGTTGATTGAATTAATCCCACAGTCCCAATCTAACTGCAAGGGATACTGGGGAATGCAACGAAGTTTACTGGATAACAGTGACATTCATTATCCATGTCGTTGTTGCTCTCAGGCGCCCTTGAATCAGTTTTGACTCATAGGGACCTCACACCACTATCTATATTAAGATTTCGTATCTCAAAATTCTTTCGGCAGGATTTATTTTCATCCTTATTCACAGTGATCTAATCTCTCTCTTAGCACTCCCTTCCCTATGGCCCCTACTTTCCCACAAATCATGTACAGAAGTCAGGCATCAATTCTCCATTTTATCCTTCAAAATTCCCTGGCCAAAAGAGTTAAAAATTTTCTCTCAATACAGGAGTCCAGTGACAAGGTCCAGAAGGCAGAAGGGGAGTAGGAAGCTGATGATAGGGAACACAAAGTAGAGTAAGGATATTGTTGATGTGTTGTGAGATTGTTAACCATTGTCATAGGGCAACATTTGTAGTAACTGTCAAATGGGAGACTATTTTGTCCTGTAAGCCTTCATCTTAAGTGAGAATAACAGCACAATTAGAAGAGCGTAGTCAATGTCACTTAAATGTGTATGTAAAAAAATTTTTTGAAATGGCGTATCTTTGGCTATGTGTATTTTCACAAAAAAAAAAAAAAAAAAAAAAAGTTGAGAATTTAGAGGGTTAAAATGTTGTGGGGTTGTTAACCAATGTCATAAAACAGCATGTGTGTTACTGTTACATGAGAAACTATCTGTTCTGTAAGCCTTCACCTGAAGTACAATAAAATATTAAAAAAAAAAAAATTTTCTCTCAAGAATAAAGAAATGTACAGTTTTCTTCCTTGGGTTATTTAGGATCCACTGGTAAACCCTCATCTGATAACAAGCTCACAAAACAAACAAGCAAGCAAACAAAATCTTCCCTACATAGAGAAAGTCCTGAAATAGCCTTCTTGTTCTCTTTGGTGGGGGTAGAGGTGCTACAATTTTTTTTGTAATATTTGTTTTTAAAATTTTTTTTTTCAGTTTGGTGAAGATTTTATGCGTGTAAATATTTAACACACATGTTCATATATAATTTTACATAAATACATATATTTTTAAACTTCTACTGTTTTTTATGCCTTTCTTCTCTTTTCTTCTTTCTTCCCCAAATCCAGACACAATATATGACATATATATTTAAAAAGTCTATCTATCTATCTATCATCTATCATCTATCTTTCTATCTCTTTATCTATCATCTATCTCTCTATCTCTATTATCCATCTATCATCTATCTATCTGTCTATCATCTATCAACTATCTATTATCTATCTTTCTCTCTATCTCCCTCATCTATCATCTATTATCTCTCTCTCTCATCTATCTATCTATCATCTGTCTGTCTATCATCTATCTATCTATTATCTATCTCTATCTCTCATCTATCTATCATCTATCTCTCTCCCTATCTATATCTATCATCTATCTGTCTATTATCTATCTCTCTCTCTATCATCTATCATCTACCTATCTATCATCTATTTATCTATTATCTCTCTCTCTCTCTCATCTATCTATTATCTATCTCTATCTCTATCTCTCATCTATCTATCTATCTATGATCTATCTGTCTATCTATCATCTATCTATCTATTATCTATCTCTATCTCTCATCTGTCTATCTGTCTATCTCTCTATCTTTCTATTTGTGTGTTGTCTTAGTTTCCTAGAGCCACTATAACAAAATACCACAAGTGGGTGGCATTAAAGAACAGAAATTTATTGTTTCACAAATTTGGAGGCTAGAACTCCAAATTTACAGTTTTGGCAGGACACTGTACTCTCTTTGTCAGCTCTAGGGGAAAATCCTTCCTTGTTTCTTTTAGCTTTTGGTAACCCTGGGCATTTCTTGACATTCCTTGGCTTATAGATAGATCCTCACTTATTGTCTTCCTCTGTGCACGACTGTGTCCTTGTTTGCCCTTCCTTTTTATAAGACACCACTCAGAAGGGTTTCGGACCCACCCTACTCTAGTATAACCTCATTAATTTAACTGATTAATATGCAAAGAAAAATCTTATTTCCTCATATGAAGTCATATTGACAGGTCCAGGGGTTAGATCTTCAACATATCTTTTTGGGGGACACAATTCAATCCATAATATTCTGCTATCTTATCCTCCAAAATTCATGTCCTTCCCACATGGAAAATACAGTCACTCCAATTCAGCATCTCCAAAAGTCTTAACCTACTTCAACATCCACTCTAAATTCAAAATCTCATCTAAATCAGGTAGGGGTAAGACTCTGGGTATGGTCCATTCTGGGGTAAAATCTCTGTCCATTTGTGGACCATTTAAAACATAGGATATAAGTTATCTGCTTCAAAAGTACAAAGGTGGAGCAGACATAGGTAGACTTTCCCATTTCAAAAGAGAAAATTGGAAGAGAAAAAAGTGGTCATGGAGACCAAGTAAACTGGAAACTCAGCAGGGCAAATCTCATTAGATTTTAAGTCTTGAAAATAATCCTCTGTTCTCCAGGGCCTTCTGAGTGAAAGTGCTACCCTCTAATGTAGGTGGTAGCCCATCAGACCTGAGCATTGGCCCTTCCCCTCTAGCCCTGTGTGTCAACCCTGCTTTCCTGGACCACTGTGATATTGGCACCACCCCCTCAGCTTTGGTGGTAGTCCCATGTTCTGGCCCATTGACTCAGTGGTCCAGCCCCATCAGCCCTGAATTGCTTCATCTTCCTTGCCCAACGGGCAGTGGCCCTAACCTCTGGAACCAAGAAAGCAGTGGTCCAGCCTCCCAGACCCATGCTGGAGGTTCTTCTGTCCTCTGAATTGCTCTTGGGATTGTCCTTTCCTTTTCTTGAAGAAAAATAGATGTTTGCAGCTAAGCAGCTTCATTGGCCCATTTCCTGCCTGCAGAATTCCAGATGGCAGATAGCTTTCCTTCACTCTGCTCCATTTCTGTCTCCTTCAATATAGTCTGGTGGCATTTCTTCTGATAATGGTTGAATGGATCTACAGATTATATGCCTAAGCTCTTTAACATATGATTGTCTAGCCACACCTCTAGTGTCCTCTCCAGAGCATGCTTTCTCAATTTTTACAATAGATGTTTCCAAATCTTCAAGTTCTGGTTTCTTTGTGCACAGTTCATTACTTCATTTATCTCTTTCCTTCCAGGTTTACTAGAGCAACAAGGAGAGATCATGCTACACCTTTAAGATTTTCCTTAGAAATCTCCTTAGCCAAATATCCAAGTTCATCATTTACAAGTTCTACATTCCACAAACCGTTCGAACATAATTCAACCAAGTTCTTTGCCATTTTATAACAAAGATCACTTTTCCTTCAGTGTCCAATGATACGTTGTTTTCTTTTAAGTCCTCACAGAAGCATATTTAAGGTCTACATTTCTAGCAACATTTTATTAATGGTGATAAAATCTTTCCCGATAGTTCTCTTCAATTCTTTCTGAGCCCTCACCAGAATTTGCCTGTTAAATCCATAATTCTTCCAACAGTCTTCAAGGCAATCTAGGATTTTACTATTAAAGCACTTCAACACTCTTTCAGCCTCTATCCATTAGTCAATTCCAAAGCCTCTTCCACATTTTTGGGTGTTTGTGAGAGCAGCATCCATACTCTCTGGAACCAAACTCTGTCTTAGATTCCTAGGGCTGCCACAGCAGAATACCACAAAGTGGGGGTGTGGTGCGATTGATTACTTTCGTGTGGCCTTTCTAACCATGGTCTTGTAACTCCCACGCAGGTGACTGGGTGATAGGGTAATTGTGGCCCACTAAGAGGATTAGTCAGTTTTGCCTTAAAAGAGAGCCCAATTCCAGAGCAGAAAGGAGGATCTTACCACCACCAAGGAAGAACAGCCAGGAGCGGAGAGCACATCCTTTGGACCCGGGATCCCTGTGCTGAGAAGCTCCTGGAAGCAGGAGACCGAGAGGGAGAGAAAGAGCAAGCTGTAACCCTGAAGACAGTGAGAAGCAGTGGCTGGAGAGACTCAGCAGCAGAGACCTGACAGCAGAGAACAAACAGCAGGAGATGGCACAGTGGGCTTCCCGGCCCATGAAGAGAGAAAGCTGAGTGCCTTTGGGCAGAGGCCTAGGGCCAGGGAGAGGTGTGCCTGTCAGCACGGTTGGGAAGAGGCTGTCCTGATGGAAGAACTGTATCTTGAGTGTTCCTGAGACTGAGTGGTAATGGTTACTTCCCTAATAAACCCCATAAACATGAGTATTATCTGTGAATTCTGCGTGGCCATTGCAATGAATTATTGAACCCAGCAGAGAAGTAGAGAGTGCTGTGTGAGGGACAGTTGGTGTCACAATTAGTAAAGATGGTGGAAAGAGGAAGCTTGCTTGACCTCCACCTCATGGGAGTCAGCCTTGTGCTGTTGTCCCTTGTGAAGTCAGAGGAGGACAGACACTGCCCACACACTGTTTTTACAGGGGGACTGTCTTAGTCATCTAGTGCTGCTCTAACAGAAATAAATCAAGTGGTTGGCTCTTAACAAAGAGATGTTTATTCTCTCACAGTCCAGTAGGCTACAAGTCTAAATTCAGGACATTAGCTCCAGGAGAAGCCTTTCTCTCTCTGTTGGCTCTGAAGGAAGGTCCTTGTGATGCATCAGTCTTCCCTTGGTCTGGGAGCATCTCAGCGCAGGAACCTCAGGTTCAAAGGACACCCTCTGCTCCTGGCACTGCTTTCTTGGTGGTGTGAAGTTTCCGTGTCTTTCTGCTCATTTCTCTCTTTTATATCTCAAAAGAGATTGGCTTAAGACACTATCTAATCTTGTAGACTTCATCAGTGTAACTACCACTAATCTATCTTATTACATCATAGTGACTGAATTTATAACACATAAGGAAATCACATCAGATTACAAAATGGTACACAATCATACAATACTGGGAACCATGACCCAGCCAAGTTGACAGATATTTTGGGGGGACACAATTCAATCCGTGACAGGGACCTTAAAGAACAGAAGTTCATCTTCTCACATTTTTGGAGGCTAGAAGTCCAAATTCAGGGCTACGGTGGGATCATGCTCTCTCAGTCAGCTCTAGAGGAAGATCCTTCTCCTGCTCTTTTAGCTTCTTGAAGCCTTGAGTGTTTCTTGGCATTCCTTGGCTTGTAGACAGGTGTCTTCCCTGTATGACCCCATGTCATCTTTCATGCCTGCCCTCCTCTTTTATAAGACATCAGTCACATAAGATTAGGACCTATCTTACACATATATGACTTACCTTCATAGAAAGACCCATTTCCCCAAACAGGTACACGAGGGTAAAGACTTCTACATATCGTTTGGGGGTCACGTAATTCAATCCATCATATATACGTGTGTGTGTGTGTGTGTGTGTGTGTGTGTGTGTGTGTGTGTGTGGAGAGAGAGTTGAACGGAGTAAACTTTGAGAGCTGCTTCCCCAGCATATTCTTTTTAATGGCTACATGATATTCTTGGTGTGGATGTGCCTTAATTTATTTGTGCATTTCTTATTTGCATGTTTCCTATGTTTTCTAGCTTTTTCCACTATGAGAATTGCTCTACTAAATACGTCATCATGACCATAATGCTTTTATTTCTGGGAGAACAATACCCAGGAGTATGATTGTTGAGCCAAATAGTATATGTATTTTTAATTTTAATAGATTTTAGCAAATTGCTTTTCAAATAGGCTATAACAATATACACATCCAGCAGTAATTTGTGAGATTACCCTTTCTCCCATATTCAGTAAAATAAATCGGAATTTAATTATGGTGCCTTTATTGTACATCTCGTTATCTGGTAGGGCAAATGTAGCTCACAGTTGTTTTATTTTTATATTTTTCATGCTTACTTTTAGATAGTTTTACTGAATTTAAAAAAAATTACCATTTTAATCTTTTAAAAATTTTATAAATTTTAAAAGATAGCTTTGGGAAAATTGTTATTTTCATTCTGTGAAATATTCACATCCAAGTGTGTAATATGTTTTTCTGTTTTTTGAGATTTTCCTTTATGTATTTCAAGATTATATTTTTCAAATACATAGCTTCTGTGTCTTTCAAGTGAGCATTGTTTCTAAGCATTTTATTGTTATTGTATCTATTTTAGAAGGAATTGTTTCTCATTTTTGTTTCTAGACATTTCTTGCTATCCTAGAGATAAATTACTGACTTGTGTATTTATAGCTTTTGTCAACTGTCAACTTAACAAAACACCGTCAGGAAAAACCTGTTGAGTAGACTGAACTAACTTTGTTGGATTTACTGAAATAAGGAAAAGAAGAAAAAATATCTTGGCAGAATCAAGGGAAAGTAGTTAAGGGTATTTGTAGGGCCTTAGGCTCTGGGCTGGGTGATTGATTTTAAGAGAGGTATTGCAAGATTGGGAACTAGTTGGGATTGAAAAGTGTGTATGTCATAATAATTTTAGATTGATAAGTATGGTCAGAAAAAGTCCTGAACCAAACTTTGATCAACAAACTGTTAGTCTGGATAATTCAGGTGTTTTAGCTGATTTACATTTTATCTTCAGAGCACAAGTATTTCATAGAGCAATAAGTTAATATATTTTTCTGTTGGCTCAATATTAACATAGGGACATGAATGTATCCTGTCCTCTGTATTATTTATTAAAGGGTAAAAAACACATTGGTTTACATTCTCAGTATTCCTCCTCTGTTTTTTTGTAAATTTTCAGCCTGAGATGGAGGTTACAGCATTATTGTTTTTAAACATAATCAACTTAAATCTGTCCCACTCTTTACTACTCTTCGCTGTGTTGTGGGAGTGCGGAAAGATTCTGCTGGTAGTCTTTCCTGCTTCTGGAAGTGTCACATTTTCTGGTTCTTTTTTTTGTTTTTTTGAAGATTATTTGTTGCATTGCTTGATGAGACATGTCTTTGCATTGGAATTTCATTTCAGACTCCGGAAATGACACATTTGAACACTACAACGCATAAAAAAATAATAAAAGAAGGATATTACTCAGAGTTTGTACTCAACTTTGAAACAGAAGCTAAGAATACTCAAGTTCTATTTCTGTGAAAGCTTGGCTACCAAGACTAGCTTCTAGGAAAGTTTGTCAGTATTGTTATCGCTGAGACAGACATTTCCATATCTGGGTATTATTTGATAGGGTTTTATATTTCTAGCCGTATGATCCATTGTTTGTCATCTGAAATGACATTTAGTGCTTGAGTACAATTACACAAGAAATCATCTTTTTTTATTACACCAAATTGGTATCAGAGGAAGCTGGCTGTCAGCCAAAGGAATGCAAGCATAAGTACAATAATTGTATTAGATGTGTGTTTCAATGAAATACATTTATTGGATTTAGTCAAAGGGGTGACTGAGGGTACCAAAAGCAAAATTAAGGATGTCGTTGTTGTTAGGTGCCATTGAGTCTGTTCCGATCGTAGCAACCCTCTGTACAACAGGATGAAACACTGCCTGGTCCTGCGTCATCCTCACAATTAATGCTGTGTTTGAGCCCATTGTTACAGCCACTGTGTCAATTCATCTCGTTGAGGATCTTTCTCTTTTTTGCTGACCCTCTGCTTTACCAAGCCCAATGTCCTTCTCCACGGACTGGTCCCTCCTGATAGCATGTCCAAAGTACATGAGACGAAGTCTCACCATCCTCTTTTTAAGGAACGTTCTGGCTGTACTTCTTCCAAGAGAGATTTGTTCCTTATTCTGGCAGGCCATGGTATATTCAGTATGCTTTGCCAACAGCATAATTCAAAGGCATCAACCCTTCTTCGGTCCTCCTTATTCATTGTACATCCTTTGCATGCATTTAAGAGGATTGAAAATACCATGACTTGGGTCAGGTGCTTCTTAGTTCTCAAAGTAAGGGAACTTAGAGATAACATACATGAGAGTTTTGAAGATCTGTTAATAATACAGATGCTCAAATAAGTGAAGAGGAAAAAAACAGCTATGAAAGAAAGAACAAAGCAAGCAGATAAAAACGAAAGAAAACACGACAATCTGTATCTCTAATCCTCTGGAGTTGGTTTTCTGGATTTTGAATTGAAACTGTCTCCTTAATGTAGTCATCATCTTGATGCAATATTCTTGAATAAAGTTTATTCACTGTCAAAAACTGACTACCTCTGGAAGCTTCTTAAGTACCCTGGCCTGAGGCTCTAGCTAAGACAGTTTTTCATGGTTTGCAAACCAAAACCAAACCAGTTGCCCTCAAGTTGATTCGACTCATAGTGACTCCATGTATGTCACAGTAGGACTGTACACCCTAGGGTTTTCAATCGTTGATTTTTTGGGAAATAGATTACCAGGCCTTTCTTCTGTGGCACCTCTGGGTGAACTCGAACCACCAACCTTTTGGTTAGCAGCCAAGTGCTTAACTGCGCATGCCACCCAGGGCCTCCTCACTGTTTGCAGATGGCTTAAATATTTTCAATTGTGAAATGTGTATCTAAGTATCAGCAGCCTAGAATTTTATTTCTATTTTAGTTGTTGACATTTATAGGTAACATATTTTTCTTTGAAGCTCTTGCGTACATATTCTCTGTTATTTCACCCAGAAGATAAAATTTCCTGCACAAGTATCAGAATGTATGAGAGTGAAATCATCTCTTGAGGTGTAACATAAAGTTAATTTATAAGGATATAGTCAGTGATTACTCTGGGGATAAACAAGGATAAACCTACAAGGATTTTTGACTTATAAAGAGCATTATGATTGTCCCCGCATGACAAGAGAATTGCAATCTGGTAATGTCGAAATACATTTTTGGTAGAAAGTTTTTTTTTTTTTTTTTTTTAACCAGTCTTTCACTATGAAAATAACTTTGTTCTCGAGATGAAAACAATAATTAAAATATAGTGATATTCTTTATTTATACATAATTAAGTTAGGAAGACTGTAAACTCATTTTTTTCAGGATTTTTATCCTAAATTTGTTAAACAAGAGCTCTTACAGTTGTATTGGGTTAATTAAAATTTAAAAAATGACAAATAATTCTAATTATTTCTATTATCTTCCTTCTATATGGAAAAGGAGCAAAACTTAATGTAACCTGGCGACTGTTACAGGAAACCCCCTCAAAATTCAAGCTTATAAGACATTTTAAGAATTTAATTTGTTTTTAAATTAGGGACCTATATTGGAAAAGACAAAAATACCAAGAATAATTTTCATAACAGACAAATATTAACAAAGTCATAGTAGCCAAAAAAACTATTATTTATAGAAAATGCATTGAATGCACACAACCATAAATACTGAGTATTAGGAACTTAATTTTTTTCCAAAGTAAAGATAGCCTGTCAAAAATGATTTATTATTTGTGGCAAAGGTTTCAGAGAATTAACAAAATATTTTGATAATATAAAGAAGCCTGCTATCTGAACACAGAATTATTTGATCATTTTGCAGAAATAAAACAATTCTTTTTTTTTGAAAATATTGCAATATTTTTATTGTTATAATTAAATGAAGTCTACATTTCAAGTTAGTCTCCCATACAGAAATTTTTTTTTTAACATACATTGTTATGTGACCCCCAACTGCTCACCCCATTCTGTGACAGCACACTCCTCGCCTCCGCTGTTGATTCCCCATGAACACATTCAACCAGCTCCTAACTCTCTCTGCCTTCCCCTCTCACCTCTGGACAGAAGCTGCCCCCTTGGTCTCTTGTATCTACTTGACAAAGAGGCACATTCTTCACAAGTATCACTTTATGTCCCACAGTCCAGTCCAATCCCTGTCGGAAGAGTTGGCCTCGGAAATTGTTTTAGTTCTGGGGTGATAGAGAGTCCAGGGGCCATGCTTTCCGGGGTATCTCAAGTCTCAGT
>NW_004444217.1:1081925-1085535 GCF_000243295.1 Trichechus manatus latirostris
ATAATGTGCCAATGGAAGATAAATTTCAATCTTTTAATTGTAGCATTAAATTATGCAAATAATGATAATATAAAAGCTATCTTGTTATTTTGAAATAAAATAAGTCAATTAAAGAGCATATTCAATAAAAATATATTTATGCTACTATTTCCTTAAGATAAAAAAAAAACCATATTTATTTTGTTCAAATAGATGTTTCTAGTTCTCATAAACAATTTATATTAATTATCTACTTGATAAGACAGTTGGTTAATTTTTGTTTCACTGTGCACAAGATAAACTCAATAAAAAACAAAGAATTATGGAGACGCTTTGCTATTTTTTTCTATAGCCATTTATCTTATATCACTTTTATAAATTTTAAGGTGATTACACACGTGTGGGTTTGCAGTCTGTTAATCTATAGTTATTTTTCTCTGTAACTCATAAAAGAGTAATTTAAATTGTTTAGTGAACAATACTTGTGTAGTTTTCTAACTTAGATATTTTGTAGATATCAAAAGAATACTTATTAACTTCAATTAATAGCCTAAGGTCTTATGGCTGCTAATCAAAAGGTCAGCTGTTTGAATCCACCAGGTGCCCTTTGGAAACTCTATGGGGCAGTTCTACTCTGTCCTATAGGGTAGCTGTGAGTCAGAATCAACTTGATGGCAACTCGTTTGGTTTTTTGTTTTTGAAGTCTTAGAGTCTTAGGTCCAAACTAAGAGATACTAGGAAGAAGGACCTGCAGATCTACTTCTAAAGAAACTGGCCCATGAAAACCTT
Source organism: Trichechus manatus latirostris (assembly GCF_000243295.1). Taxonomy (NCBI): domain Eukaryota; kingdom Metazoa; phylum Chordata; class Mammalia; order Sirenia; family Trichechidae; genus Trichechus; species Trichechus manatus. Next base: position 1,082,694 of record NW_004444217.1, read on the forward strand.
ATGAATAGCAGCTGAACAATGTTTGATATAGTGACGAAAGATGAGTACCTCAGATTGGAAGGCACTCAAAGTACAATTGGGGAAGAGCTGCCTCCTCAAAGTACAGTCAACCTTAATGACGTGGATGGAGTAAAACTTTCAGGACCTTCTTTTGCAGATGTGGCACAACTAAAAATGAGAAGAAACAGCTTCAAACATCCATTAATAACAGGAACATGGAATGCACAAAGTATGAACTAAGAAAATTGGAAGTCGTCAAAAATGAAATGAAACACACAAAGATTGATAACCTAGGCATTAATGAGCTAAAATGGACTGGTATTGACCATTTTGAATAGGACAATCATATGTTCTACTGTGTCAAAAAATGACAAACTAAAAAGGAATGGCATCACACCCATCATTAAAAAGAACTTTTGAAGATCTATCCTAAAGTACAACACTATCAATTATAATATCCATATGCCAATAAGGAAGACCAGTTAATACAACTATTACTCAAATTTACGCACCAAACGCTAATGCCAAAGAGAAATACATTGAAGATTTTTACCAACTTCTGCAGTTTGAAATTAATCAAACATAAAATCACAATGCATTGATAAATACTAATAATTGGAATGCAAAAGTTGGAAACCAATAAGAAGGATCAGTAGTTGGAAAACATGGCCTTGGTGATAGAAATGGCGTCAGAGATCACATGATAGAATTCTGCAAGATCAATGACTTATTCATTGCAAAAACCTTTCTTCAACAACATAAACAATAGCTATACACATGAACCTCACCAGGTGGAATACACAGGAATCAGATTGACTATATCTGTGTAAAGAGACAATGGAAAAGCTCAATATCATCAGTCAGAACAAGGTCAGTGGCCGACTGCAGAACAGACCATCAATTGCTCATATTCAAGTTCAAGTTGAAGCTGAAGAAAATTAGAACTCCACGAGAGCCAAAGTACAAACTTGAGTATATCCCGCCTGAATTTAGAGACCATCTCAAGAATAAATTTGACACACTGACCACTAATGACTGAAGACCAGAGGAGTTGTCGGATACCAAGGACATTATACATTAAGAAAGCAAAAAGTCATTAAAAAGACAGGAAAGAAAGAAAAGACTAAAATGGATGTCAGAAGAGACTCTGAAACTTGCCCTTGAAAGTCGAGTAGCTAAAGCAAAAGGAAAAAAATGATCACATAAAAGAGCTAAACACAGGATTTCAAAGGGCAACCAGACGAGACAAAGTAAAGTATTATAATAAAATGTTCAAAGACCTGGAGTTAGAAAATCAAAAGGGAAGAACGCAGCACGCTCGGCATTCTCAAGCTGAGAGAACTGAAGAAAAACTGAGCCTCGAGTTGCAATACTGGAGGATTCTATGTGTAAAACGTTGAATGATGCAGAAAGTCATCAAAAGAAGATGGATGGAATACACAGTAACTGTACCAAAAATAATTGGTCAACCTTCAACCATTTCTGGAGGTAGCATATGATCAGGAACCTATGTTACTGAATGAAGAAGCCCAAGCTGCACTGACAACATTGGTTAAAAAAAAAAAAAAAAAAGAAAGCTCCAGGGATTGATGGAATACCAGTTGAGATGTTTCAACAAACAGTTGCAATGCTGAAAGTGCTCACTCATCTATACCAAGAAATTTGGAAGAGAGCTACCTGGTCAACTGACTGGAAGATATCTATATTTGTGACTATTACTAAGAAAGGTCATCCAATAGAATGCAAAAATTATTGAACAATATCATTAATATCACACATAAGTAAAATTTTGCTGAAGGCAATTCAAAAACTGTTGCAGTAGTATATCAACAGGGATCTGCCAGAAGTTCAAGCTGGATTCAGAAGACGATGTGGAATGAGGGATATCATTGCTGATGTCAGACGGATCTTGGCTCAAAGCAGAGAATACTAGAAAGATGATTACCTTTGTTTTATTGACTATGCAAGGGCATTTAACTGCATAGATCATAACAAATGGCACTGTGAAGAATCAGAATTCTAGAACACTTAATTGTGCTGATGCAGAACCTGTACATAGACCAAGAGGCAGTTGTTTGAGCAGAAGGGGATAATGAGTCATTTAAAATCAGGAAAGGTGTGAGTTAGGATTGTATCCTTTCACTGTACTTATTTAATCTGTATGCTGAGCAAATAATCCAAGAAGCTGGACTGCATGAAGAAGAATGCAGCATCAAGATTCGAGGAAGACTCATTAACAACCTGCAATATGCAGATGACACCACCTTTCTTCATGAAAGTGAAGAGGATTTGAAGTACTTACTGATGAAGATCAAAGACTATATACCCTTCAGTATGGATTACACCTCAACATAAAGAAAATAAAAATCCTCACAACTAGATCATTAACATGGTCCAATTGTTTTCTGCTTTGAATTTTTTGTTGATATTCTGTATTTTCATTAATGGAAACATGGTAAGTCATGGAGTGTGTTTAAATTTTTGGTAGGTAATAAGGATTTTGAGTAATATTATGTGGGAATACATGGTTACCAAAAATCTTTAGGGGTTTTTGGGGGCTATTATTTGGTGAACTCCCGTCTTTACCATTGGACCTTGGTTACTGCATGTGATGTGGAGTGCCTTCCATTAGGTTACATGGGGGAACCTCTGGTTTTCCAAATATCACACACACACATACGCACACACACAAACCCAAAACCGAGCTCACCAGTGCTCCCTATCACATAGGAAACCATAAATATGCTTACAAGCCTTATCTAGGGGTACAAAGGCAAAAAAAAAAAAAAAAACTCTTTTTTTTTTGCTCAATCAGACTTACTGGATGCACTACCTCACATTT
>NW_004444217.1:1086367-1087415 GCF_000243295.1 Trichechus manatus latirostris
TGTCTTTTTGTTGTAGAGGTGTTGGATTTTCTTGTAGATTTTAGAGATTAGACCTTTGTCTGACTTGTAATGTCCAAAAATTTTTTCCCAGTTGGTAGGTTCTCTTTTGACTCTTTTGGTGAAGAATTTGATGAACATAAGTGTTTAATTTTAGAAGATCCCAGTAGTCTAGCTTATCTTCTGGGGTTTGTATGTTATTGGTTATGGTTTGTATCCTGTTAATGCCATGCATTAGGGCCTCTATCGTTGATCCTATTTTTTCTTCTATGAACTTTATAGTTTTTGGCTTTATATACAGTTTTAGGTCTTTGATCCATTTTGAATTAGTTTTTGTGTATGGTGCGAGGTATGGGTCCTGTATCATTTTTTTGTAGATGGACATCCGTTTGTGCCAGCACCATTTGTTAAAAAGACTGTTTCCCATTTGATGGACTTTGGGAACTTGTCGAAGATCAGGTGACCGTACGTGGATGGATTTACATCTGGGTTCTCAATTCTGTTGCATTGGTCAATGTGTCTGCTGTTGTACAAGTACCAGGCTGTTTTGACTACTATAGCTGTATAGTAGGTTCTGAGGTCAGGTAGTGCAAGTCCTCCTACTTCATTCTTCTTCAATAGACTTTTATTTATCTGGGGCTTCTTCCCTTTCCATATAAAGTTAATGATTAGTTTTTCCATCTCTTTAAAGAATGTTGTTGGTATTTGGATGGGGATTGTATTGTATTTGTAAATTACTTCAGGTAGAATTGTCATTTCACAATGCTGAGTCTACCTATCCATGAGCGTGGTATGTTTTTCCATTTATGTAGATCCCTTTGGGTTTCTTGCAGTAGTGTTTTGTAGTTTTCTTTGTATAGAACTTTTAAATCTCTGGTTAGAGTTATTCCTAAGTATTTTATTTTTTTAGGGTCTATTAAGAATGGTATTGCTTTCCTGATTTATTTTTCATCGTTCTCTTTATTGGTGTATAGGAATCTAACAGATTTTTTATGTTTACCTTGTATCCTGCTACTCTGCTGAATCTTTCCATTAGTTCCAGTAGTTTTCT
>NW_004444217.1:1087515-1092726 GCF_000243295.1 Trichechus manatus latirostris
AAACCGAGCTCACCAGTGCTCCCTATCACATAGGAAACCATAAATATGCTTACAAGCCTTATCTAGGGGTACAAAGGCAAAAAAAAAAAAAAAAAGACTTTTTTTTTTGCTCAATCAGACTTACTGGATGCACTACCTCACATTTAAGGCTGAAGTGCTTTCGGGTCCTGCTCAGGCCCCATCTTGTGTATACCACTTCCATTTAATGATGGAGTGCTGCTCTGCATGTCTCATCTTATGGCTGTATGGATCAGACAAAACCCAGTTCATGATGGGCTGCTCAGGCTGCATGGTGACTTGGTGTCCCATGGATAAGCATTCAGTGTCTACTAAGGCCAAGTAATAAGCCAAAAGCTGTTTCTCAAAGGAGAGAAGTTATCTGCAGAGGATGACAGGGCTTTACTCCAAAATCCTAAGGATCTGCCTTGTGATTCACCAATAGGGGACTGCCAAAGACTCCAAACAGCATCTCTGTCTGCCATGGACACTTTAAGCACCACTGGATCAGCTGGATCATATGGCCCAAGATGCAAAGTGGCTTCCATGGCAGCCTGAACCTGTTGCAGAGCCTTGTCTTGCTCTGGGTGCCACTGAAAACTAGAAGCATTTTGAGTCACTTGATAAATAGGCTGGAGTAGCACACCCAAATGAGCGATATGCTGCCTCTAATTTCCCACCCTCTAGCACACAAATGTTTACTAATGAGTCCAGGGTCATTAACACTTCTTATTTACTAGGTCCAATCAGCATGACCATCATTAACGTAATGAACCAGTGTGACGTCTTGTGGAAGGGAAAGGGGATCAAGGTCCCCTGTGGACTAAATTATGACACAGGGCTGGAGATGGATATACCTCTGAGATTGGACAATGAAGGTGTATTGCTGGACTTGCCAGCTGAAGGCAAACTGCTTCTGGTGTTCCTTCAAAACCTGAATTAAGAATAAGGCATTGGCCAGATCAATAGTTGCATGCCAGGTACCAGGAGATGTAGTAATCTGATGAAACAATGAAACCACATCTGGAACAGCAGTTGCAATTGGAGTCAACACTTGGTTAAATTTATGATAATCCACTGTTACTCTCCAAGATCCAGTCATTTTTTGCACAGGCCAAATAGACAAGTTGAATGGGCATGTGGTGGGAATTACCATGCCTGCGTCCTTCAAGTGGAAACCCTGGTGGTGTAGTGGTTAAGAGTTTGATTGCTAACAAAAAGGTCGGCAGTTCAAATCCATCAGCTGCTCCTTAGAAACCCTATGGGGCAGATCCACTTTGTCCTATAGGTCACTGTGAGTTGGAATCGACTCGACAGCAACGGGTTTGTTTTGGTTTTTGGTAACCTTCAAGTACTTTACAGTGGCAGTAATCTCTGCAGTCTCTCCAGGAACGTGATATTGCTTTTGGTTCACTATTTTCCTAGGTAGGGGCAGTTCTAACGGCTTCTACTTGGCTTTCCCTCCCATAACAGTCATTATTCTACTTGCCAGTGATCCAATGTGGGGGTTCTGCCGGTTGCTGAGTATATTTACTCCAATTACGCATTCTGGAAGCTGGGAAATCACTACAGGATGGGTTCAGGGACCCACTGTACACACTGTGAGATGAACCTGAGCTAAGAGTCCATTAATAACCTGACCTCCATATGCCCTTACTCTTATTGGTGGGCCACAGTGACATTTTGGGTCTCCGGGAGTTAATGTCATTTCAGAGCCAGTATCCAGTAATCCCTGAAAAGTCTTGATTATTTCCTTTTCCCTAATATAAAATCTCTCTCTTAAAAGGCCAAATATCCGTTTTGGAAAGGCTGGGAGAAAGATTAACAGTATAAAATTTTGGCAGTGTAGTGGGGTCCTTCCTCAAAGACACCTGGCCTCCCCTTCATTCAAGGGGTTGTGAGTCTGTAAACTGGCTCATGTCTGGAAATTGATTAAGAGGCCATGACTCTCTATTCTGGCAGTTCAAGTAAGACTGCTGTTCGTTTGACCTAGAATTCTTCTGCTTGCACAGATCAAGTAAATATTTAGTAGATTTCCCTTCTATTTCACTCATGGGGATACCATGACTAAGTAGCCAACACCATAAACTCTTATGAGTCAGACTATTCTGGTTATTGCTTTGATTTCACTGTCCATTATGGTAACCACGCCCATCTTTGTCAGTTGAGTTCTGTCACTTGGCCCCAACCACCACAGGGTCCAATCAACCCCATTATAGTTAGGTGTCTTAATTCACTCTCCACTTCATGAGTGGAGTTTAATTCCCCTCTCCCTGGGTTTGGGTTATAGCTAGTGACCACATTCTAATGAACAGAGTATGGAAAGGAAGACATCATAACTTTACAGCAGAGAAAACTGAAACAAACTAGCCAACAGATCATGGTTACATCACCAACGATACCTAATGTTATCATGCATCCCTGGTATGATTCCATTAGAAGGGCACTTCGCCTCCATGTTGATCTTCTTCAAAACTTAAAACACGGTCTAAACATGAGAAAACATCAGACAAGCCCAAACTGAGGAACATTCTACAAAATACCTGACCAACACTCTTCAAAATGCTGCAGTCCTTAAAAGCATGAAAAGACTAGGAACTGTCACAGATTGGAGATTACCAAGTAGACATAATGACTAAACGAATGCATTATTCTAGAATGGATCCTGGATTTAAAAAGGATAAAAATGGAAAAACTGATGAAATCGAAATAAAGTTATTTATTCATACCAGTGTTAAGTTTTTTAGTTGGTACCAACATACCATGAAGTTATAAAATATTAATATTAAGGGAAGTTGGCTGAAAGGTATATAGCAACTCTCTGCACTATTTTTGCAATTTATCTATAAATCTAAAACTATTTCGCAATAAAAGTTTAAAATATAAAAGAAAGTATTTAGCACTTAAATATATAACCACAAAAATTTCATCAGGACCCAAAGATTTAATGGAAAAATACTATAAAACCTTTAATAGTATAAAACATTTTCCCTAACATGGTAACTATAGTCTTTTGTTTATTACGTGTCCCCCTACTTACTTCTTTCCTATTGGAATCACTTCAGAAATATTTTAAGAGACTGTGGAATATAGAGTTCATAGCATTATTAATATAAAAATATTTCATTTTAAGGAGTTTTTTTTCTGATGATTAAACCTACTACTTTATATGTAAAAACACTCACCACATTCATTTACCACTATGTCAAATACTTTCTTTTTAAACTTTTAATTTAATTGCTCTCTTTTAGACTCTGAAAATCATGCTGGGATCAGTTTAGTGAGTATTTAGTTTTTTAACCATGATTGAAAGAACATGCAGTACTGAAATGTAAGGTACTATTAAATTTTCTATGGTGAAGCGTGTGGATTTTTCCCTCCCAAATACTCTAGCCTAATAGCAAAACGGAAATTGCTCATGTTACCACAACGTTGGAAACTGCCCTCATGAAAGCCATCAGTTTTCAATTCTCCCTGATTTTTCATTCTAACCAAAAGCTGAACATAATACCTTTGAAAAACTGTTAACAGAATTAAGGATCTCCCACGGACTTAAATATATCACTACTCTCATTATAACCTGTAGGAATGAAGAAAAATCTCAAAACATTGCCCAGACCAGAAGAGACATTTACAACACTGAACTTGATAGATTTTGTAGCTTTCCCTGAAATGGATCATTAAACTAGCCTGCAGCTAAGCCTCAGAATTCTATCCTTCTCTCTGGCCTGAAGAGCTCAACCTTGGTTTGTACTACCTCCCCCCCACCCCCACCCCACATTTTGGCCATGGGTACCCTGTTACTGATAGTATATTCTAGATCTCAAAAAGTATATTAACAAGTAATAACTAGCCTTCTCTCTTTTAGTAATTTTTATGAACAAAAATTGTGACAATTTTCTTGAAGCTTCTCACTGATCAATTCTGACAGTTAAATGAATTGGTTGAATAATGATCAACTATATAAGATAGAAGAATGTGAATACCAAATGTTTAACTTTTTTATAGGGCAGCATATGAACATGGACAATATGTCCTGACTAAATATTTCATCACTTTCTAGTTGTTTGTTACAAATAAGACTATAAGATCAATCTGTGCAAGTCATTTACTTTCATTGTCTTTTGTAACTAAATACTTATTGAGCATGTCCTAGGAACCTAACAATGTATAGAAATAAAGAGGTTTTCACTGGCTGCAAGGAGCTGATGGCCTCAAAATCTGAAGTTGTCAATCTATTTCGCATATTGTTAATAGTGGTCCCAAGATGTATCAGTCATTTTAACTAACGTAAAAAAATAAACAATATATATGTTAAAATATTAATATGTAACTTGCTTAATATAAAAGAAAGATAATAGTATATATATTTGCATCTATAAAAACATAATTAACTGTCTTAGTTTACTGTTGAATTGCATACTTAGGTAAAAACAACAAAACATTATTGCATGCTTCCCAAGTGCTACGTGTTAAATGCACGCGTCAGTTAGGTCATCTAGTATTCACCATGGTTAGGAGGCAAGTTTCTATTCATTTTGTCACTGACTTGAGCCACACCAGTCTAAGGCAAGGTCATCCAGCTAGTAAATTGGCAAATTGAATTCAAATGCAGACTTAGTTTATTTTTGTAAGCACTCCATAATCTGATTTTTCCCTCTGTCTCAATTTTATAAAAATATAAAACTTGAAACATGAGAACTGTTTTAATTTAATTGCAAGTTTATTGCTGTTTTAAAGTATAATAATGTAAGTAATATTAACTGAAAGCCTACTATGTGCTAAGTATACTTTCAGGCATTTTGCACGTATTTATTGTTGTAATCCAAAAAATAATTCTGTGAATTTAGCAAAATTTTAATCCTCATTTTACAGGTGATAAAACTGAGGCTCAGAGAGTTTAAATAACTTCCTCAAGATCACAAAGCTAATTAAAAAGAAGTTCCAGAATTATCGAGGCAGGCTGTCACTGCTCTTTATTTGTGTGCTGCTCTAGACATCATAAAACATAATTGTATCAACAATACAATGAAAGCAAACATTCAGTCTTATGTTTTTCTGATTTATCAGAGTTCTTTTAAAAAAAATTTTTTTTTATTGTACTTTAGGTGAAAGTTTACAGAATAGTTTCTCGTTAAACAATCAGTACACATATTGTTTTATGACATTGGTTAACAACTCCACCACATGTCAACACTCTCCCTTCTCGACCTT
>NW_004444217.1:1092826-1102328 GCF_000243295.1 Trichechus manatus latirostris
TGTGATTGTTTTCTTTCCTTTTATTTATGTGGTGGATTATTTTGATTGATTTTCTAATGTTGAACCATCCTTGCATACCTGGTATGAATCCTACTTGGTCGTGGTGTATTATTTTTTTGATATGAGGCTGCATCCTATTGGCTAGAATTTTGTTGAGAATTTTAGCTTCTATATTCATGAGAGGTATTGGTCTGTCTTTGCCTGGTTTTAGTATCATGGTTGGGCTATGATTCCCAGTACTGCCTGATTGTCCACCATTTGGTCATCTGATGTGATTTTCCTGTGTTGTAAATTCTGCCTCTATGATGTTAATGAGGGGGATGGGCAGCAGCTGTGTTAATGAGGCAGAACTCAATCTATGGGATTGGATTGTATCTTGAACAGATTTCTTTTGGGATATAAAAGAGAGAAGTGAGCAGAGAGACAGGGCGACCTCATACCACCAATAAAGCAGTGCCAGGAGCAGAGTGTGTCCTTTGGACGTGGGGTTCCTGCGAGGAGACATTCTTAGTCCAGGAGCAGATTGATGAGAAAGACCTTTCTCCAGAATCAACAGAGAGAGAAAGTTTTCCTCTGGAGCTAATGCCCTGAATTCAGACTTTTAGCCTACTTTACTGTGAGGAAATAAATTTCTCTTTGTTAAAACCATCCACACTTGTGGTATTTCTGTTATAGCAGCGCTAAATAACTAAGACAGAATTTGGTACGAAGAGTAGGGTGCTGCTCTAACAGATACCTACAACGTGGAAGCAGTTTTGAAGCTGCAAATGGATATTGGAGAGGCAGCAGCATAAGAGCGGCAGCCGCTGAGATCCAGCAGCAGCAGAACTGGAAAACTAGTGCCAAACAGCACTGGAGCTGACCCACAGAGTGAAAGAGCTGAGTGCCTGTGGGCAGGAGGCTTCCTGGCTGAGTGGGGTGCCTCCAGGCACTTATTGGTGGAGCTACAGAGCTTTGGAATGCTTGCCTCAGCAAGGCAGATGCAGGCATGAGGCCCAAGGGCCCAGAGGCCACAGAAAGCAGAAGAGACTAGGAACACAGGAAGCCGAGCTGCCTCAGTCTCAAAAGGTATGGCCATGACTTCAGGCGTTTCAAAGGGTGGAGCCATGGCCTCTGGTGTTTCTAAGGGTGGAGTCACCACTCAGACGGACTAGGAGAATGGTGTGCCGAAAAATGAGGGAGCAGAGTCGCTGTCTCAGTGGGCCTGGAAGGCAGAGCTGAAGCCCAGAGCTGAGGGGCCTCCACTCAGAATCCAGAGAGTGTGGCCAATACCTAGAGTCTGGAGGGCAGGGCCATTGTGTAAATTGTCTCAGAGAATACAGGATTATTTTCAAAGCCTTAAGGGCTAATGTAATGTGTTCTGCTTTATACTGGGTGGAAACTCCAGGTTCTTACTCGGCATGACTTGTATTGGCCAATAAATGAGAGACTGAAGTGGGAGAACAAGAAAGGCACATTTTATTTTGTTGTACAAGGAAATGGAGTCAGTTGGAGCTGCTGCTGCCAAGAATGCTCCCCAAGGGAGGGCAGGCAAGTTACTTTTAAAGGGGTTTACAAGTAGGAAGTTCATACAAGTTATGTCAGCAACATTCTTAATCATACTACGGCAGGCACAATGGGGTTTACATAAAACCTCCAAGCAAAAGCAGGATTCACATGCAAAGCTGAGGATGGGGGAGCCCAGCAAAGGAAATGATTTTGTAATACAACACTGCAACAGAGAAGCCAGCCCTCTGGGGGTTCTCTCTTGTGTTGACTTACTTGGTGCCTGTTATCCCTTCTTTCCCTCCAGTTTCTCCCATTTTTAATGGAAATGTCTCGCTTGTGCCTGTTCTGCCATTGTACTTTGGAAACAGACAACTTGTACTCTAGATTTCACAGATGAAGGGGAATTTTTGGATTTTGGACTTGGAGTTAAGACTTTTGCTATGATATGGTGGGGTGAATATGTTTTGCATGTTGCAAGGACGTGATGTTTGGAGAGTCAAAGGGTGGAATGTCATGGATTGAATTGTGTCTCCCAAAAATGTGTGTATCATTTTGGCTGGGCCATGATTCCTGTATTGTGTGATTGTCCACCATTTGGTCATCTGATGTGACTTTCCTATGTGTTGTAAATCCTGCCTCTATGCTGTTAATGAGGGGGATGGGTGGCAGTTATGTTAGTGAAGCGGGACTCAGTCTACAAGATTGGATTGTGTCTCAAGCCAGTTTCTTTGGGGATATAAAAAAGAGAGAAGTGAGCAGAGAGACAGGGGGACCTCATACCATCACAAATGCCGTGCTGGGAGCAGAGCACGTCCTTTCGACCTGGGGTTCCCATGAGGAGACATTCCTGTCCAGGAAGACTGATGAGAAGGACCTTTCTCCAGAGCCAACAGGAAGAGAAAGTCTTCCCCTTACGCTGATGCTCTGAATTCAGACTTTTAGCCTACTTTACTGTGAGGAAATAAATTTCTCTTTGTTAAAGCCATCCAGTTGTGGTATTTCTGTTATAGCAGCACTAGATGACTAAGACAGGTGTATATGTATGTTCACATAGATATGAAAATTTCATGATTCTTTAAAAATACTAACTTATACTTCTTTATTATAAATGAATGTAAAATCTCACAGTATTAAGAAACTTGATGTTGATATTACATAATACTTGAAATTGGGGATATTTTATATCTAAATGTAAAAAATAGATTTTTAAGTGTAATACTTCGACCCAGAGAGTCATTTAATAATGGATATTTTAAAAATGAAATAAATAGCTTGGACCTGAAGAAATGCAAACTTGTTTTTGGAGAGACTGAAGGGAATTTGAATTTCAAAAGAGGCAGTAATTAACTCGATGGGAAGTGGCAATATTTTTATTGTGGTATTGGTGAAAGTCCTTCCTTGATGTATTTTTAGTGGAGACTGTAGTTAATTGCATTCGATTTGTTTGAATCAGCAGAATCAGATGGTTCCAAAAATGTACAGTTTTGATCTTTTAAAGTTTACTAAGTGGCCTTATAAATGGTGGGTTGTTGTACAGAAACTTCCATCACTCACAGTGCTGAGTCAACAAGTTCTAGCACACTAGACGATTATCTTTGGTTTCCATCCAACTGTGCTCTGATCAGATAGAAGCAAGCATTTCAGCTTGGCAATCACTCTATGGATCATCTGATTTAATCTCTTCCTTAAATAAATGAACATCATGGAAAAATGGTACCCCTATTTGCATTAATGATTCTAATAATAATGTCGACTGGTCCTTCAGTTGACTCTGACTCCTGGCAGACCCATGTGTCAGTGTAGAACTGTGTTCCATAGGGTTTCCAATGCTGGTTTTTCAGAAGTAGATCACGAGACCTTTCTACTGAGTCACCTCTGGGGACCTGGAACCTTCAAACTTTTGTTTAGCAGCCAAGTGCTTTAACTACTTCTAATCCAGGGACTCCTTCTAACAATAATACCTGGCATTTATTTACTACTTGATATGCTCTATGCATTAGCTAAGCATTTTATGAGCATTTTTCAATTTGCTGTATGTTTGTAACAAAAAAGAAATGCTGGATATCTATGTCTACCATTCCATTCTCAGCTAAACTGCAAAATATAGAGATGGCAATAACTGTTAATGTAGTACTTAATGAAGGAAAATGTGTAATAATTGTGTATTTGGTGCAAAAACACATCATGCAGTGGGCATATTCTGCCAGTATATGATGTTACTGAGCCAAATTCACATTCCATCTGAAATCCATCCCAGAACAATCATCCCTGAAATGCAAATCTGTTCAGATATTTCACCCAAATAAGCAATTTTTTTTAATGACTTCCTAACCTGAGAACAAGGATAATTATGTCAGCATTTGCTATGTAAAGGAAACATTTAAAGTAGTTTGTTTTTGCACAGATAAGAACAAATCTAAATACATATGTTTTGAAGAAAAATAGAGTTTACTCTCTCAATTACAGATATTTAAGGCTTAATATAAGCAAGGCTTAAAATTCTTGGGAGCCCTGGTGGCACAGTGGTTAAGAGCTCAGCTGCTAACCAAAAAGGTCAGCAGTTGAAATGCAAACCTGTTCAGATATTTCACCCAAATAAGCTTTTTTTTTTTTTTTTTATTACTCCCCAACCTGGGAAAAAGGATAATTATGCCAGCATTTGCTATCTAAAGGAAACATTTAAAGTGGTTTGTTTCTGTACTGATTAGAACAAGTCTAAATGCATATCTTTTGAAGAAACATAGAGTTGACTTTCTCCATTATAGATAACTAAGGCTTAATATAAGTAAGGTTTAAAATTCTTGGAAGTACATATTAGATCTTATCAAAATGATTTTATGAAACACTTAGGTTAAAAACTTCACCAACACTGATTATTTGGGACCCTCCTAACATAGTCATATTATATCTTCTTTTTAGTATTTGTCAAGAAGGCATTTCACAGATAAGGCTGGACCAAGGTTTTAAAATGAAATCTGTCTTGGATAAATTGAATTCCATTATGTATCCTTCAAATAAAATTCATCATAGAAATAAGTTCTTGCTTTCTCTTTTCATTTCAAAAATTACCTTGCATTATTGTCTCTTTCTTCAGAATCAGGTTTGTAGGGCATATTCTGGTCTGAGTTTATAGCCTGACAAACAAGAAAGAGGTCACTCTAAAAGCACGTCATACCTTGACCTACCAGGATCCTTGATTCTCGAATCCTATCAAGACTCCCTGAATTCTAACTGCTTACAAATCTTCTGTCACTAAGATCTAACACTGCATGTCAAATAAGAGATCATTGATAAAGATGTATGAAATCAATTTTTTTTCAAACACTGGCTAATGCAGATCTTTTTTTTCATTTTTAAACATCTTCATTTATTTTAATGTCATTTATATCAACACATTTAGAACATTCACAGAATATATTTTACATTTTTAAAAAACTTACCTGTATAATTCTTCGTAGTATGAGAATCTGTCAGCACTCTCATGAGAACTGATCTAGATAGCTTACCCGCTGTGAATGACGTTATAAACGTACTTGATAAAAACAAGGTTTAATCTAGTTACAGAAAACTTGCAAGTAACACTTCTGAGTAGGTTACAGTAGACTTTTTTTTCTGATGTGCTCTTATCTTTCATATTTAACATTTTTAATGCTATGTTTATTACTAATACTGTTCTATTTCTAAGAAGCTATATTTCATGATATCTATAATTTATTTGTGAATTTCATAATTACAGCTTAAATTACTGATGGCACTTTCACATGAATATATTTTACTTTGTAGCTTTATTCTATTTCATTTGTTTTTATACAAAACCTCATCATTCTGCTCTCTGTGATTTTATCTGTTTCTTACAGCTGAATGAATTTGTTAAAAAAAAAAAAACCAAACACTTCATCCAGTTTTCCATTTAAAACACAGCCCATTATTTTTAGAAAAGCAAGCGATGAATTGTTGATGCATTCTATATAAATTGTATGAACTTTAAAGGAATTCTTTTTTTTCGGCCCTTGAGTCTCTTTAGCAGAAACAACCAAAGAAGTCCATTAGAACAAACTTTACCTAGATGTTTACTTGAAAAAGGAAATAAAGTCTTTCCTTTGTGAAGGTCATGAAAGCTCCAGAGACACATCCAAACTCCCTGAGGGACTGAATTGTTGGGCAGAGGGCTGTGGGGACCATGGTCTCGGAGAACAACTAGCTCAGTTGGCATAACACAGTTTATAAAGACAATGTTCTACATTATACCTTGGGGAGTAGCATCTGGGGTCTTAAAAAGCCTGTGAGCAGCCATCTAAGATACTCCATTGGTCTCACCCCTTTGGGAGCAAAGGAGAATGAAGAGAACAGGATACAGGGAAAAGATTAGTCCAAAGGACTAACGGACCACGGCTACCAAGCCGTCCACCAGACTGAGTCCGGTACAGCTAGATGGTGCCCGGCTACCACCACTGACTGCTCTGACCGGAATCACAGCAGAGCGTCCCAGACAGAGCTCGAGAAAAGTGTAGAACAAGATTCTAACTCCCCAAAAGATCAGACTTACTGGCCTGACAGAGGCTCTAGAAACCCCAAGAGTATGGCCCCCAGACACGCTTTTAGCCCAGTAATGAATTCACTCCTGAGGTTCACCGTTCAGCCAAAGATTAGACAGCCTCATAAAACAAAATGAGACTAATGGGGCACAACAGTCCAGGGACAAGGACTAGAAGGCAGGAGGGGACAGAAAGGCTGGTAGTAGGGAACCCAAGGTAGACAAGGGAGAGTGTTGACATGTGGTGGAGTTGTTAACCAATGTCATAAAACTGTATGTGTACCAACTGTTTAACGAGAAACTATTTACTCTGCGAAACTCATCTAAAGTACAATAAAAAAAAATCTTTTTTAAAATAAATAAATACAGTCTTTCCTTTGTGGCACGAGATGCTGCCCTCAGTTCGTCTGTCTCTGATCCCCCGGGAACCTGGTAAGAATAAGAACGTCCATTGTTCCTAAGAATCAGGTTACTTATGATACAAATGGTAAATTGTATGTGGATGAGGAGGAATGATAAATGGATTATAAATAACTTGATAGGAAGCCTTAGCTGTGGGTGTGTCTGAAACTATCACTCTTGTAACTGGCTTGTCCTCTGTGGAACCTTGAAGGACAGGCCTTTACGGAACTTCCGAGCCACCGTGCACTCCGTAACCATGACGCGAATCTCACTGTCTTGAAGCTGTGCTGTCCTCTGGGTGAAAGTAACTCCTAGATGGCTGTGTAAAATGCTCCCAAGGTTCCTGTCGAGAGGAAACTTTGTGCTGCCCTGCTGTGATTTCATATCTTTATGAACAGACAATGCTAAGCATGGCCTGTGATGGCCTTGCAAGTCCAAAAGTTTAATTCCCACTCACCCCTGGTAACCACTAATAAACTTGGCCTCTATACGCTCGCCTACCGTAAGCGAAATCATACAATATTCGTCCTTGCGTGACTGACGTCTTTCACTCAGCATAATGTTTCCCAGGGTCATCCGTGTGACAGCACGTACCAGGACGTCATTTCTTTTATGACTGAGTAATGTATTATCCTACATATGCACATTTTATGTATCCACTCTGTTGGTGGCCATGAAGGCTATTTCCACCTTTTGGCTCTTGTGAATAATACTACAATGAACATTCGTGAAACGTATCTATTTAAGGGAGCCCTGGTGGCACAGTGGTTACGTGTTGGACTGCTAACTGAAAGGAAATCTATTTATATTTCTGCTTTCAATTCTTTTGGGTATATACTTAGTAATGGAATTGCTGGACCATACAGCAATTCTATGTTTAACTTTTTTAGGAGCTGCCAGATGGTTTTTCACAGAGGTTGTACCATTTTACAATCCCACCAGGAAACTTTCACTCAAAGTTTTCAAGGTCAATAGCAAGTGAATATGTTAACTCTTTTCCTCCAAGGAGTATTTTTTCTGTTTTCAATTTTAAATGATCATAACTATTGTGCTTGCTGAAACTTAACAAAGGGTGGAATCACCTAACCAAAAAACGCGATCTGTCTTTTCGGTCCGAGTTTCAAAGCTCCATCTAGTAGTTGATCCAGTAGCTGATCTTTATCAAGATTGGCTGGCGGGCGCGTCACTTCTGACCTCTATCAGGATCATCTGGGGAGGCCCCACCCGGTAGTTAACCTTTACTGGGATTGGCTGGTGGCCTCTTCCAAGCACGACCTTTACACAGATTGGCTGGGGGGCCTGCCTGGTGACTGCTAAAAACCCCGTAACCTGGAGGCTCAGATGGGCCTTCCTGATAGACAAGCGCCAGGAGAGCAGCACTTCCTTTGGATGCTGGGGCCCTGTGCTACGACTCTCCCTGACTGAGCAAACCTATGGCAGGGACGGGGCATCAGCTGCGATGGTACTGGAAGAAGTGGAGACAATGAGCAGACCCTGATGGTGGCAGCAATATGTAAAGACGGAACCCCAGCCAAGAGCTGAGGGGAGCGACCAATAGCTGAACCAGCCAAATAATGCCATTGCCTTTCCTTTTTAAAAGTTTCCTGATCGGTGAGAATGAACATTGGTTTTGGGGCAGGTTAAGTAAGTCCCCCTTGAAATATAACCTCTTGAGAGGTTGCGGTCCTGTGCTCGGACGCTTCCTGAACCTTGCCCTTTGCCTATCTTTGCTTCTCTTTATATCCTTTGTTTATATCCTTCTCTGTCATTGAAATTGCTATTGCAGTTATGTTGTTCCCACGAATTCTCTGTGACTGTTCCAGTGAATTACTGAACCCAATAGAGAAAGTACCTTGGGGAGAACGGTGGTGTCAGAAATGGGGTGAAGTTGGAGAACAGATAGATATTTAACTGCCTCATAGGAACCCCTCTGTGCTAAGTCTTATGGACAGGGTTATCATTATACCAAAGTATCATAGATTTAGTGTATAGTTGTATATAGATGTATATTTCTAGTTTGTAGCTATGTTTTATAACAGCAAAGTAAACACATCTGGAACAGCAAGGGAAAAAGACATTAGGTAGACTATGAAGGGTGTCGGGAGAGAATGGAGGATGAGAGAAGGTCACACAGAACACACTTCTTCCTCCAGCAATAACTGTAGTTTATATAGTAAAATTTCAGTATATTCCACCAACTAAATAATGTTTTAATAAAAATGTCAGAAGAATAGAGTCATCTTCAAAACTGTATGTCAGAGAAGAAACATCTTAGTAAGTTAACTTAATAATATAAAAGTAATTACACTCGTGATTAGACATTGATGAAAGTTAGATTACAAGACTGTTTAGGAAGACAGAAAAAGTAATACAAATAAATATAAGAACTACTTCCTTTTTCAGATATGCAGTGTGTTTAAAAATTTATATCTTTATGTACATCTCAAAATCATTTCTGAAGAATTGTCGTCATCAATCATTATCAAAATAATGAAAAATGAATCCTTCCTAAGATACACTCATCTTAACCACTAACATTTTTGACTTCACTGCATCGAAACACTAACCTTATCATCTTATTCTCTCATTGTTATCCATCTCTACAATTCACATACACCTTTGATATTTTTTGAGACAAGAGCCGCCTAGAGGGAGACAGTCAGGCAAGTAAGCAATTACATTGCTTTCAATACTGACTTTGAATTGGCAGCAATTTCTGATTTTTTCCCAACACCTGAGTTTAGTATTCCCCTAGTGACTTTTTCTTCACACTTTTAATATGTATTGAGTTTTATCGCAGAAAATACTGCTTTTAAATGAAGTACAAGCTCTTCTTTGAAAATCCTCAAAATGTCTGGCCTTGCATAAAGAAGAGAACAGAAACCATGCAGAACAAATGTGAAGCTATACTACCTGAACTCTGTTGCTCCACAAGGAAATACACAAATACTTTAGAATGAAAAATGGTAACATAATAAAAATAAGACAGGATCACAGAAAGATCTAACAGGAAAAATAGAATTTTTTTAACCTGAGAACAATCCATAATCAGTACCTGGATGATTCAGATGTTTGTTT
>NW_004444217.1:1102964-1103865 GCF_000243295.1 Trichechus manatus latirostris
TTTCCGCTGTAGAACTTCAGTGGCGTGAACATGTACAATTAATGGAATATAGCAGGATGTAAGAGAAGATTGTATGTCCTCATTAAAAAATGTTATTCACTTTTAGGATGAAGATGATTGTGCTCATAACAGAGGGCTCAGTTCTAAGATGTGACTTCAAAGGTAGGCACTAATGAATCATAAAGAGTAATTTGTTTAGAATTGATGTGAAGTTAACCCTCGGCTCCACTCCATGCCCCAACCGCATTAACAGTCAACACTGAACTAGTATATTAAAAAACAAACAAAACAAAACAAATCTTAAAGCATGTTTTGCTTCCCCCGCAGCCTTTCTTCTTGGACCTCCAGTAGCTGTGAACTTATCTCCAGCATTATCTCCCAGTAGGAATGCCACTTCAAAAAAAGCACTTAGAAGTGGTCTGAGATATCATGAGAACCATTGACTCCAACTCATGGCGACCCTATGTGTGTCAGAGTAGAAGTGGGCTCCATAGGGTTTTTAATGACTGACGTTTGAGAAGACTTACCAGCAGATCCCTAGGCCTTTCTTCTGAGACACCTCTGGTGGACTTGAACCTCCAACCTTTCAGTCAATAGCTGAGCGTGCTAACTGTTTGCACCACCTAGGGATGTATCAGTTTGAGTCCCCATATGATAAAAGGATTGCACCTTCAATGAGGTAATAAAGAGACTTTCATGAAGAGACTATTTCAAAGATGTGGTCAGGCTTAAGGAAAGGTAGAGAATCACGGCCATGCCTAGGGCTGTAGCTGTGACAGAGAGACAGCTGGTGAGAGCAGTGGATTTAGGGAGGGGAAGGTAACCGGCATCACACTGTCTCCCGGCAGGTGGAAAAATAAATATTCTGATGCCCCGTCCTTCACCCTTTGGTCATTACTCT
>NW_004444217.1:1104668-1105826 GCF_000243295.1 Trichechus manatus latirostris
GCTTATGAAAATACCTTTGCTCCTCTAAAAAAAAAAGAAAAACCAAACCCACTGCCGTCGAGTCAATTCCGACTCATAGAGACCCTATAGGACAGGGTAGAACTGCCCCATAGATTTTCCAAGGAGTGCCTGGTGGATTCAAACCACCGACCTTCTGGGTAGCAACCATAGCTCTTAACCGCTAAGCCACCAGGATTTCCATTAGAGAACCCAAATTAAGACAGAACACTGGAGGGGTTGGCAAAGAGGAATGACATTATCTTACTTAATATGAATGCTCTGTAGAATTATATTTAGCATCCAATTCCATTAGACAGAGATTTTGTTTTTAAGTTACTAACAGAATCTAGTATTGTAGAAAAGGGACACAGTAAATAATAAATACTGTCAATATTTTGATTAAGTTTACTGTAGCCTATGCTAGTCTTGACAGGTTTCCCAATATCCAATTCTTATCTCTGGGGTACTGTTATGTTTAAACTATTTACCAGAAAGAAGATTAAATATTGTAGCATGTTATTGTATTGTTGTGTGTGGTATGCCTCTTATAACTAAAAAGATTTATACATTCTGTTCATAACTGTATTGCCAGAAGGCACTACAAGTTACTATAATGTTTGTACAACCAACTCCATGGGAATTTTACCAAGACAAATGGCAGTCTGGTAATTCATTAAAAGGAAGCAGCTCAAATGCAAAAAAAAAAAAAAAATTAGAAATGCCCAGAGGTACAGTGGCAGCCACAGAGTGAGATAGTGTATGTACACTCTGAACCTAAAAACATTTTAGAAAATGAGAATCCACATTTGCTCTAGTATTCTCTCAAGCCAAGATGTCTTTCCGTAACTGGATTAGTCTCAAAAATGCAGCTTTCTTATTTTACATTTTTGTATACGTACTTTTTCTGTTGTAAAGAACCAAATTTACTAATCATCACTGGAAAATATTTAGTTCAATAAAAGCTATTCTAGAAAAGCAGATAAAGATTAACCAAAGATAATTACACGCATTCATTTAGAAATCCCTTCTTTGAGCAAGTAACTGAAATCAATAAAGAGATCTGTTTATTTTCAGAACACTCATAATTTTGCCACGTACTTGTTAGCCTTAATAAGAATCTTTTATCCCAGAGAGAAAAAAACAACAGATTTTGCCAGT
>NW_004444217.1:1108167-1109085 GCF_000243295.1 Trichechus manatus latirostris
ATAATTTCAGTTTTTATTGAGATAAGCCTGTGAAAGGTCTCCTGCCTACGTTGTGGCCTTCTGCCAAATATCAATCTCCTGCTTCAAAGCATTCAGTGTCTCCTGGTTATATACGTGTAAAATTCAAAACCAATGAAATTGCACACAAAAACTTAACTTACATAATCTGTGTTTTTTGTGACTCTCACTCCGAATATTCCCCCTTTTTTCAGGTATGTATATATGTATGTAGTTGTTTGAATTCGTCATGTCTCTTCACCTTTACATATATCGTTCTCCCTTTATGCTTGACAATCTCCCATTATCTTTCAAGAGTTAACCCAAATGTTACCTTTTTTTGATACAAATATTTTTCTTTATTCTCTTCTCATCCTTGCATATATGAATACATTACTGCAAAAACCCAATTATACTGCTTATATTATTGCGATGTTTTTAAAAAATATTTTATTGTGTTTTAGGTGAAAGTTTGCAAAGCAAATTAGTTTCCCATTCAACAAATCATACACAAAAGTGCTGCATGACATAGGTTGCAGTCCCCACACTATGTCAACCCTCTCCCCATTTCTGCCCTGGTTTCCCTGTTTCCTCTTGTCTGATTTTCCTACCCCTTCCTGCCTTCTCACCTGTGCTTTTGGGCAAATGTTGCCCTTTCGGTCTTGAATAATTGTTTGTTATATGGAGCATGTTCTTTTCGGGTGTTATTGTTTATTTTATAGGCCTGCCTATTGCTTGGCTGGAAGGTCGTTTCCAGGAACGACTGTAGTTCCGAGTCAGAGGGGTGTCATAGGACCATAATCTCAGAGGTTCCCAAGTGTTCAATCTTTTAAGAAGTGTTCTTTGATTCTAGTTTCAGTTGAATACTCTTCAAAAAGTGTGTTTAGAACACTTCATTTGGAAGATTTTCTACTAGATTCT
>NW_004444217.1:1113344-1114766 GCF_000243295.1 Trichechus manatus latirostris
AAAAAAAGTTCCTCAAGGTGGAGAAGGGAGAATGTTGACATGTCGTGGGATTGTTAACCAATGTAATAAAACAATATGTGTACTGACTGTTTAATGAGAAACTATTTGTTCTGTAAACCTTCATCTAAAGTACAATAAAAAAATTAAAAAAAACATACAGCAGTTTTTGATCTATGTGTCTCCTTCACCCTTTAGAATTTAATGACATCGGTTCAATGTAAATGTCTTATTAATCTCTGTATCCCTAACCACTGGGATAATCTTCTGTAAAATATTTACAACTGGACAAAAAAAGAGTCTTCTTTTTTATGCAGTTGATTTCTAGTACTTGAGAAATGGAGAGTGACTAATTTTCATAAAGCACAAAAATTGTCATATTCTTTCTGCCTTGTCAATATCTTGATTGTATTGTATCTTGATTGAAGCTGCTTATACTTCAGAGTCATACATTCCCTTTTTTCTTGAGCTTTAGGTGAAAGTTTACAGAGCAAATTAGTTTCTTATTGAACAATTAATACACAGGTTGTTCTGTGACATTGATTGTCAAGCCTGCAACATGTCAACACTGTCATCTTCTCGACCTTGGCTTCCCCATTTCCATTCCTTCAGCTTTCCTATCCACTCTTTCCTTCTTGTCCTTGCACTGGAGTTGGTGTGCCCAGTTAGTCTTGTCTACATGGTTGAGCTCCATGTAGTATTGTTTGTTTTATAGGCCTGTCTAATCTCTGGCTGACGGGTGAATGTCTGGAGTTACTTCAGTCCTGAGTTAAAAGGGTATCAGGGTCCATGTTCTTGGAGTATCTCCAGTCTCTGTCAGACCAGTAAGTCTGGACATTTTTTCTGAGTTTGAATTGTGTTCTACATTTTTCTCCAGCTCTGTCCAGGCCCCTCTTTTGTGATCCTTGTCAGAGCAGTCACTGGTGGTAGCCGGGCACCATCTAATTGTGCTGGACTCAGTCTCGTGGAGGCTGGGGTAGTTGTGGTCCGTTAGTCCTTTGGACTAATCTTTCCTTTATGTCTTTGGTTTTCCTCATTCTCCCTTGCTCCAGATGGGGTGGGACCAGTAGACATATCTTAGATGGCTGCTCACAAGCTTTTAAAACCTTAGATGCTACTCACCAAAGCAAGATGTAGAACATTTTCTTTATAAATTGTGTTATCCCAATTGAGCTAGAGGTCCCCTGAGACCATGATTCCCAACTCTCAGCCCAGTAAGTCAGTCCCGCAGGGAGTTTGGATATGTCTATGAATCTTCTATAACTTCGCCTTGGTCAAGTTGTGCTGACTTCCCCAGTATTGTGTACTGTCTTACCCCTCACCAAACTACCACTTATCTCTTCTCTAGTGTTTTTCCTTCCCAATCTCTCCCTTCCTTTGTAACCATCAAATATTGTTTCTTTCTGTGTGTAAACCTTTTTATGA
>NW_004444217.1:1116337-1118272 GCF_000243295.1 Trichechus manatus latirostris
GGTCTCTTTTGGTTTCTTGCAGTAGTGTTTTGTAGTTTTCCTGTATAGCTCTTTTACATCCCTGGTTAGATTTATTTCTAAGTTTTTTTTTTTTTAAAGGGGAAGGAGACTTGGTGCCACAGTGGTTAAGGCATTCAACTTCTAATCGAAAGATTGGCAGTTTGAAACCACCAGTAGCACCTCTGGAGAAACATGGGGCATTCTGTTTCCATAGAGATCTACAGCCTTGGAAACCCTATGGGGTCACTATGAGTTGGAACTGACTAGAGAGCAGTGATTTATAAATAGTATTGCTTTCCTGATTTCCTTTTCATACTTTTTTTTATTAGTGTATAAGAATCTAACTGATTTTTGTATGTTTACCTTGTATCCTGCTACTCTGCTGAATCTTTCTATTAGTTCCAGTAGTTAGCATTAGCTGGCAGGGGATGTCCACTCCATAGCTCTCCTCGTTCTCTGTTCTGTTAGTTTCTTCTTCCATTTGGTGCTTGATCTAGTTCTTTATCCCTTCATTTGATGCTTAGGACTCCAGGATTGATATTTGTATCTGTTTAACTTAATTTTTCAGGTCTTTGCTGCAGAAGGATGGCATAGTGCTTCTGTCTATAGTGCCATGTTGGTTCTGCCTCTAGGGTCATAAATTGTATTTCCTTTTCATCTCTTTAAATTTTCTATGGGTTCTCAATTTAGTAGATTCTCAACTGGTGTTCTTAGTGGCATAGAGACAAATATAATTTGGAAGATACTGGTGAAAATTAAATGCATAAATGTAGAACAGTAGATTCGTTTTCTGAAATGTTAACATTTTAACATTTTATTATTGCATTAGGACTGACACTGTAATTTAGAAAGATAAAACCATAAATAAAAACTGAATTTTAACAAAATTTAAATGCTAAGCTTTTTAACATACAATGTTTACATCATCATCTGATTTGAACTAATTAAAGAATCCAAAAATAAAGTTGAAATTTAAAAGATCCCCAAACTTATAACAATCTTTTAATTTATGAGGGATATCTGTTTTTAGTTTCTTTAAAAAATAACTGCTTTATTGATATATAATTCATATATCATTCAACCCACCCATTTAAAATGTATGATTCTATGTTTTTGAGCATATTCATAGATATGTGCAATCATCAACATAATCAGTTGTAGAACATTTTTTATCATCTTAAAAAGAAATCCTTACCCTTTAGCTGTTATCCCTGTATTATCTTCTCATCATCATCTAGCTCTAAGCAACCACTAAGCTACTTTTATGTTTCTAGTTGTTAATTGCTGTCAAGGTCACTCCCACCCATAGAGACATTATGTATAATAGAACAAAGTGTTGTCCAGTTCTGCATAGTCTTCACGATCTTTGGCAGTTGGTTGTTTAAGTCCATTATTTCTGGCTCTGTGTTAATTATCTCACTGAGGGTTTCCCTCTTTTTCTGCTGGCACCCTATTTTACCAAACACGATGTCCTTTCCTAGGGATTGGTCTTTCTTGATGACATGTGCAAAGTAAGTCAGCCAAAGTCTCGCCATCCTCTCTTCTAAGGAACATTGTGGTAGTATTTCTAAGACTGGTTTGTCTGTTCTTTGGGAAGTCCATGGTATTTTCAATATTATTTGCCAGTACCACAGTTTGAATGCATCAGTTCTTCTTGTGTCTTCCTTTTTCATTGTCCAGCTTTTGCATGCATATGCAGTGATTGGAAAGACCATGGCTTGGGTCAGGCACACTTTAGTCTTCAAAGTGATACCTTTGCTTTTTAAAACTTTGAAGAGGTCTTTTGCAACAGATTTGCCCAAAGCAACATGTCATTTGATTTCTTGACTGCCGCTTCCATGGACAATGATTGTTGATCGAAGTAAAATGAAATCATGGACAATTTTATTTTCTTCTATTTATCATGGTGTACGTTATTAGTCCGGTTGTGAGGTT
>NW_004444217.1:1119113-1120331 GCF_000243295.1 Trichechus manatus latirostris
TATTTAAATTTCAATTAATGGTATTAAGTAAAGTCTAGAGTTCAGTTCCTCAGTTGCTCTAGTCACATTTCACCTTGCTCAATAGCCGTATGTGACAAGTGACTACCATATTGGGCAGTGCAGATATTTAAAAAATTGCCATCATCATCAGAAGTTTCTGTTGAAGAGCACTGGCTCAGAAGAATTATTTTCGATTACTAAAATGCATTTCCTCATCATAAGTGAAAAATTCCGGTTCCTCTAGATGTGGATGAAAATATTTATAATAATGCAACTTTATTTGAGGAAGAGAATGAGAAAATACAACCAGGCTGAAAGTCTTTTATGGAGCTTAGAGGGAGATTTTCTCGATGAGGGGAAGTTCTCTGCTACATGGCTCAGTACTTTGCTCAAATCTAATTGAGGCATCTTCCTCAGAGTAACTTCCACTTAGGTGACATGGTGGTACTTGAAGCTTGAACACGGGGCATCAATTCTAAACGGGTAACCTGATGATGATATTCAGCAGTATATTAATTAAAATTTAAACAATTATATGACAATGGCTCCATAAATTGTCTTTGCTTAGTGGCTGTTGCTTCAGGTTTGGTAACTGATCTAGGGTGTTCTTGGGAAAGTAATGTTCACAGAAATCCTCCCTTCTACGGATTTTTGGGCTAGTGATGATGGTAAGTAATTCCTGCCATGGTGGCCACTTTATTAAGAAATAACAGGGGTGGCTGTGAATGGAGTTTAGCTGATACTCAAGGAGGCAGTAAACTTGACCATGTAATTGCTAAGGATGTTCTACTTTCTGACTGTAATTTGGAGATCATTTGCTTAAGAGATTAATGTCATTATAGTCTTGGACCATTTAAGTAGTCAATAAGTACAACTCTTTTCAACCCTCCTTACTTGTGGATTCTCCAGTCTTAATCTTAATTTTTTAAGAACCACTGCTCACGGAATAGAACAATGGGACAGAATTAAAAAACACACACACGCACGCAACATCAAGTCTACTAAAAATATTAGTATTTTACAAAGTTGGTATTTTATGTCAATGAGGAATTAAATAAATTAATGAAAAGATAATGTGCTGTCTTCAGTTTTGTTTGAGAAACTTGTATTCTCCTTACAACTTTTAGCAAAATAAAATCTAAACAGTTTAATGATTTCAATGTAAAAGGAAAACTATAAAATATTTAGATTTAAATGTAAGGGGACACTTAACTTTGT
>NW_004444217.1:1121632-1123151 GCF_000243295.1 Trichechus manatus latirostris
GTTATTAAGTATTGGTTATGTCGTTTGAAATACGAAATTTTAAACAACAGACAGCTTTAAACAGTGGTTTTTCTCATAACTTATACACAATAGACTTCTTTTTGTACTTAGTCTTATCTCAAAATATTATTCCAAAATGTAAGGAAGGATGTAATTTTCAAAAGTAAGTCTTTTTTTCCTTTCTTTCTTGTAACAGCTGATATATGAGTCCTTCATTATTATACACTAAATTGCACTCAATTGAAAAATAGTGTTAAAAGTAGTTTTTTCTCTTTTGCCTTAATGGAAGAGAAGAATTACTTCGTGTTTTTTTAAGTGAACTTCTTGTTACTCTTTAGGTCCTATGCAATCATGTTTTTAAATAGAAAAATAGAGTGCAATTCTTTATATTTAAATCTTTTATATTTCTCTCAATTTCAAAAATTTAAGCCATCCTTTTCAATACATATGTAGTGTATCCAGCATTTATTTCGGAAAAAAATACCATTAAGCTTTTCATTTTGGAGAATAAGACATTAGTTGTCATGGCGTTGCCCTTGACTTATTTAAAACTATAATTCTCAACAGCATTCTTTCACTTAAAAAAAAGTACCAAGTTGCTACTTGGTGAATAAGCAAAGGAACATATGTGGGCTGAAAACTAAAACCCTATCAAAATAGGAATAAAGTCACTGCTGGTTTTGAAATATCATCAAAAGCCCATGGTAATTCATGGAATGTCTTCACAGTGTGCGGATTCTCATGCATCATGCTGTAACTACCATACAATAATTACACAGAGTTCTCTAGCATTCCACATAGCTTCATTAATTTCACAGAGAATTAGGCTGAGTCCTTATGTTTTGTTAATGGAAGGTACATTCTTGGGCTTATCTTACTTGACATAACATTAGACAGTTTGCCATTTCATCTTTATACAGCATTTTCTTTATTTGATAGGGCAGACTGCAAAGAATTCTCACAAATTCTTTTAAGCTCTTTGCAGAAGAGATAGATTCATTTTCCAATCCCTTTTATATTGACTCAACTTGTTACTCACTTTGACCGACAGGATCTGGTAGAGGAGATGTTGTATGAGTTCCGAGCCTAAGTCTCATGAGACACTGCAGAATTTGCGCTCTCTGTCTTGGAAAGCTGCAGCCATGTGCACAAGCCCAAGCTAGCCTCTTAAAGGATGAGAGACCAAGTGAGAAGAGGCCTCCGCCATGCCAGGCTTTCCCAATAAGGGTCCAGACACATAAATAAGTCTGGGTGATATCACAAGAACAACAGACAGGCCATCACAGCAGAGTCCAGCCAAACTTTTCAATCCACAGAATCATGAGCAAATACATTATTTCAGAGTGGTCTCTGAACAGCAATAGGGATATAATACACTTCTCTTCCAGGACACAGTATCTTGGTTTTCTGTACCCTCTGTGACCATTCCTTCTTGGTTTGTTTTGGTAATCATTCCTTCTCTCTCCAACTCTTTTTGACGGGATGGAGTTCTCCTCTCTATCACTAACGTTGTTGATAA
>NW_004444217.1:1124607-1125470 GCF_000243295.1 Trichechus manatus latirostris
ATGGCAACTCCATTGTACCAGTTCTTCAGGTCAAAATTCTTAATGTGTTCCTTCACTTTTCTCTCTCTCACACCCCACATTCAGTGTATCGGGAAATCCTATTGCATCTACCATAAAAAAAAATCCATAATCTAGTCACTTCTCATCACTTCCAACGTATCTCTCTGGCTCAAGACACCATCTATCACCTGTATTGTTTTCGTAAACCTGTAGGTGGTCTCCTAGCTTCCTTCCTTGGTTCACAACACCCTCCCTGCTGCATCTTTCAGTCTAGTCAATAGACAATCCTGTGTCATTCCGTTGAAACATGTCAGACTACATAACTGATCTACTTAAAACCTTCTACTAGCTTGCAGAGCTCTATACCATCAATCCCCTCCCATAACCCTTTGACCAACTATCCTGCTATTTTCTTTTCCCTGTATATACTCCATGCTCTCTGGTCTTTTGGCCTCTCCTAGAACTTGTAAAGAACAGCTGTCACTGGCATTTTCCCCTGCCACTATTATGTTCATAAATCACCTCCTTCAATGCTTCGCTCAATTGCTGTCTTGTCAATGGGGTATTTCTGAGTCTCCCATTATCCTGGGTAACATTTCTCCACTTCATATCTCACCATCTATTCAAGTTCTGAGAAAATTCAGCATCCAAAGGATGAATATTCTATGCAAACATGTACAATGAGAGAAGCATAGTGAATTATGTGATTTTGCAGTTATAATCCACACTGTTTGGTAGCAGAGTCATGGCATGTATTTGAGAATGTAAAAATACTCGTGATTGCTACTAAGGTAAACAGCTTTCATAAAGCAACACCTTAGGGCCTCTTAGATCCATAGCTATAGATTATCTACTAACTGGAT
>NW_004444217.1:1126464-1128004 GCF_000243295.1 Trichechus manatus latirostris
GTGCACTGGGAAATGCATTCGGTGTTAACAACCTGTTCTGAAATCTCCTTTGGATTTTACTATTTGTAAGTCTCCCTTGGGTCTTACTCATGCAAGCCTAGTTTGACAGTCAGTCTGGGATGTATGGAGAGTTCATCACAGCCCTTATATGGCTCTATCACTTCTAGGGTCCAGTAAATTTATGGCCAGTCATTTTCTTGCCCTGAACCAACATTGCAAACTTGATTTTTCCCAAAGAAATTTGCTACTTGAGTTAGTGTTAGAGTTTTCACATCCCTGGCTCTAGATTGAATTTTCATGTCTGGTACCCAAAAAAAAAAAATTTTTTTTTTTTCCCAGCAAGGCCTAAGCTCCTAAAGCTCGAGTTTTCACCTGCCAAGCGGGGATGATGGGTGCAGCCCCATGAAAGTAGACCACAGCCTCTAGTTTTTGAAGGAGAAACACTTCTCTATTTGTTTCCTAGTTTTGGTCAATTTCCAGTGTCCAAAAATACTGTTTTTGACAAATGTTGCCCATTTTTATACTTTTTGCCTGAATTGGAAACCTCTTTATGCTGCTGTTACAAGAAATGCCTCTTATGATTTCATTGTGAATATTTAAAATATGCTATATTCAAGAATAATCTTCAAACTCCATGCTAACAAGTTTAAATATGGTAAAAACAAGTACGGATAATATCAAAATGTTTCGGGTGTGCAGACATCTAGGATAATAAAGCCAAACAAACAAAAATAGCTAGCATGCTGCTGTGGTATCACTAAATTTGACTAAGAAAATTAAGAGTAACGATCATAAAAAAGAATTCCATTTTCCTACTGATTTGAGCTGAGCATATGTCTCTGTGAAACACATCATCAGTCACATAAAAGCATTTATAGAAATTAATGTTTTCACATTTGACACATCCGGGGATATGTTCCTATCTGAAAAAATAAGTGAATTGCACAAATTGTAAGATTTCCACTGAATTATTGTCTCCTTAGTTGACTCTGGCCCTTCCCTGGGACTGCAGATTATGGGAGAGAAACACCGAAGTCTAAAAATTACTGACCTCTTATCTGAGCCAGGCAAGAATTTCCAGAAGTTAAGTGAGCCTGTAGAACTCATACTTCTTCAACCATTGTCTTCCAGATACCCTCTATCTCTCAGTGGTCATCAACAGAGAAAAGCCTTTTGGCAGAATCCCAGCTGCCCTCTGCAATTTTCCCACTGCTTTTTAGACATGTCTCTGCTTCTTACCCATGAACACTCATTAAAGGGCCACCAAGTGGGCTCAGGAAGTCTGGCCAAATGACTGAAGCTGTTACCACAACTGGTGTTATCTCTTTTGAACCTGAGCTGATTTTTTCAGATGTTCACCCATGGGACAGTATTGTGAAATTATCTTTCTGGGTCATCTTAAGTAAATTATGAAGTAGTATTTGATTAGTGATGCTTTTATGACTTAAGAAAGTGGATAAATTCAGGGAGCAGAGAAGTGTCCTTTTCTCCCCTCTGAGGTTGCCAAGGGATGCTTCCCTATGGAGTAGAAATTGATGAC
>NW_004444217.1:1129741-1130651 GCF_000243295.1 Trichechus manatus latirostris
AGGCAAATTATATGTGCAGTATTAGCCAATATCCTTTAAATTATTTTCAGATTATAATTTTTCTATAAACAGAAGCTATTTAGAAATAAAAAATGTTGCTACTTAATAGGTCTAGGTAATCTTGCTAATTTTAATGATAGAAACAAACAAAATAATTCAAAACAAGGAAAACCTCCATCTGGAGACCTAGTTTATACTCTTCACATTATTGTTTCTATTGACTTTTAAAGTCGGCCTCCTGTCCCACCCAGCATCACCCCACTCTCAATGTTGCACCTTCTGTTCTAAACCAGGCTTATCTTAGGCTTCTTGATATATCAAGAACATTTTTAAAGCCAATACTTTGGCGATTTTTATATGATTGAGAAATTTAAAGTTAAAGGTTAAATTGCCAGTAGTTTAATCTGAGTGACTTTGTTATGCATCAGTATGAATATTTGTTGAAGCTGTAAAAATGATAACAACTGCCCATCCCCAAATTAACTGCATTTTATTAGGTTCATTTACGTTTCTTCATTACAGTGAGTGTCATTACAGGGAGAATAACGTGGTAGGAGAACATAGGAAGGAGAAGAACTTGACATTATTCATAGTTACATTTCCTAGTCTCTGGCATTGTCATTTATCACTGATTCTGAAGCCAGTCGGAGAAATTTTAACTATACTGATATAAGTATAGTTAAGTAACAATAGGTACATATTCCTCTTCAATAGTGACTTCTACATGGGATGATCTATTCAGGAATACTCTTTAATAAAATACTATTTTAATGATTAAAATTAATCATTTTAATTATTTAATTGTACCACCAGGGACTTCCAATTTATGAAACGGGGATGAAAAGATCTATTTGTAGTGTTTCTGTATTATTCATCACAAATATGTTATAAATGGTAGCTATAATTACCT
>NW_004444217.1:1139434-1140882 GCF_000243295.1 Trichechus manatus latirostris
CAAATATATAAAATTTTTTTATTATAATACCTAGAAGTAATGCGTAAGAATTAGGTTTACATTCTCAAAAAGGTTGTCTTTAAAGTCTTTAAGAAGTAAGGTTTTCTAAATCTTGAGGGTATTACAGGATTTCTAGAGGAATTTTGAAGATGTGTATAAAACTGTCTGGACTTGATCAAGAATAACTGTCCAAAACCCAGTTTATGTCAATATGTTTGGTTGAAACTCTGACGAGAGAACGGAACTATCATTTAGTTAATGCCTATTGTATTTTAGTAAATTTATTAAGTGATTTCCATATAAATTAGCCATTTTTCCTTTAAAAAATTCCTTTGAATAATGCATTATTTTTATCTAGAAATGAAGATAGGGTACAGGAAGTTAAGTAGCTCCACAGACAAGTTGGTAATTTAAATGCAAGTCTGTTGGGTTCAGTCACGCTACTGCCCTATTGAGAAACTCACTTGCCACAGCACTAATAACATAATGACAAACGAGCAATTAGAATTCGTCAGTCTAATAAGGAATAAAAGTCGCAAACTGAACTGGGGCTTCTCTGATATATAGGTTTTTTTTTTTTTTTTAAGTTTTGCTTTAGAACAAACCAGTCATATAGCACAGCCTTGATCGTGTGATGTGTAAAGTTGGACATGAGCTGTAAGCATTAGGCTCCTGAACAAGCATGCTATCTAGGCTGTGTATGGCCTTCCAGCAAAATTCAAATGCAAGATTTCTGGGAATTTTGAAGTAGTTTCAGGAATCAAATTTATTAACTCACTGCAGACCGACGTATCAGAACTATTTGTCATTTTAACCTTTATTTTATTTAGGACCTCTGGATTGAACAACTTTTTAAATTTCAGTTCCTTCACTTTACTGGGAAACCCTGGTGGAGTCGTGGTTAAGAGTTTGGCTGCTAACCAAAAGGTCAGCAGTTTGAAGCCACCAGGCACTCCTTGGAAACCTCATAGAGCAGTTCTACTCTGTCCTATAGGGTCGCTACGGTTCAGAATGTACTCTACGGCAACGGGTTTGGTACAGGTTGGTTTCACCTTACTGAGCTGAACCGCATAGGTTATCTGTTTCCTACTTATTTGGTACAATGGGCACTTATCATTGTTCCTTTCATTTTGTGTCACCTTTTTCTAAATGTCTCTTTAAAAGTCTTGTAAGACGTATTTTTACTTGCTTAAGTACTTTAAATGATTGAAGAGTAATTTTGTGCAGAGAATTTGAGTAAGGTACTATGATATCAAAATACTAAGCTGGGGTGTCATTTGCATACTGACTTCAGAAATTTTTCCACTTTTATTTCCTTTAAATGCAAAGCTAGTAGCAGACTTCGAAATTGCATTCGTCCAGCTTATCTTTAAGATTTTGTTTCTCCTTATAATTCATGAATATTAGTCTCTCAAATTTTTCCTCTTCCTGAAACATTTTACTTATTT
>NW_004444217.1:1141894-1164380 GCF_000243295.1 Trichechus manatus latirostris
TCTCTCTACCTACCTATCTATATATATTCCATAAAAGTTGTTTTAGAAAAGATCTGTGGCAGGTAGGTTCGAGAAGAAAACAGCACATTAAAAAGCAAGTGTTAAGGGCACATCTGTATGCGAGGTTAGAATTCTGAAGTCTCCTACTCCAGCATTAGTGCACAACAGAGCCAACTAATAGGAAGGGGTGAAAGGGTTTCAGACAGAGATCAGAGGCAGAGTGCCAAGCAATAAGTTCTCATTTTAAACAAGCCATTTTTATAGATTTGCTCTAAGCCATAAACAAAGATGTAGGATATTACACTGGCTCATTTTTTTATGTTTAGGACAAAACTTTTTCTTTGACAAACCTGTGAATTTACCTATCTCGAGTCATTCTTCCCTGTAACTAACAGTAGTGGAAATCAGTCACTCTGTTCCTTAAAAACAAAGCCTTCCTCCTGTCCTAGTGACTTATCTAGCTATTATTCCTGAACACTTGTGACCCTTCAGTTGCTTTCTGTAGTAAATTGTAGTAATCAGTATTTACGCATGCTCAAACAACTCTTCTGAAACAACCAACCTTCACTCAAGACTTTGATCCCTCCCACTGCTGCCTTGATTCTCTCCTTGAGCTCACAGCCAATTACTGAAGATGCTTTTTCTTCCCTTACAACTCAATGCTCTTTCCATTATCACTATTACTCTCTTTTGCTGAATTTAATGCTAACATATAACTATGTAAGTACAGATGTAGCTTCAAGTGTGTGTGTATGTGTGTGTATGTGTGTGTAATGCAAATCTCGTGTGTATGCATATGTCTGTATATGTAAATCTCAGCCTTTTATTATCTTGTATCTTATCAGTGTTGACAATATTTAAGGGTGCCAAACTTCATTCCCGGTATTACTAGCAATGCCTCGTCACTATTACCAGATTTTCTGGATCTCTCTCTAAGTGATCAGGCTGATGACGTAAACCTGTGTTCCCAACACTCGCCCCCAAGTCTCTCTCTCACTCCCTCATCAGGGGGCTTCCTCCCCACCCCTCCTTCCCTTTATTTTTAGTCCCTTTTCAAGAAGCCTTTATATTCTTATCCATCAATAGAGATGGGTCCCAGCTACTCCGTGCCTCCTTCCTTTTCCACCAGAGAGGTACGTCCCTTCTATTTTTAGTTCCAGACTAAAAAGCCCTGGAAACAGAT
The DNA here is from genome assembly GCF_000243295.1 of Trichechus manatus latirostris. Taxonomy (NCBI): domain Eukaryota; kingdom Metazoa; phylum Chordata; class Mammalia; order Sirenia; family Trichechidae; genus Trichechus; species Trichechus manatus. The sequence goes on from NW_004444217.1 coordinate 1,143,078, forward strand.
TCTAATTTGATGCCTTCAGTTCCGAAGCCTGTTCCTGTGATTTACAGAGGCAGAATACACTGCCTGGCGGCCTTCACTGAACCATAATGCACAACATAGCATTTCTTAATTTCCGGAAAAATAAAGGATACGAGTCAAAAAACAAACAACAAAAAACCCCAGCAGATATCCATTTCAGTATTTCTTTATTATACCTACAATGATTTCTATCACTACTCCATCTCAGTCTTCTATCCCCCCAAACAAACAAACCCAATGCCATCAAGTCTAACTCATAAGTGACCCCATAGGGCTTCCAAGGCTGTAACTCTTTTACAGAAGCAGACTGGCACATCTCTCTCCTGTGGAGCGGCTGGTGGTTTTGAACCGCTGACTTTTCAGCTAGCAGTTGAGCACTTGAACCACTGGGCTACCAGGGCTCCTTATCTCTGTTCTCTATACCCCAGATTAACACCAATTTCCCTTCATGTCCTCAGGAAGCTTTACCTGAGACCGAAGGTGTAATTAGGTGTCTCAGCTATGTTGTTCCAATGACAACCTCTACTCACCTCAATTATAGCATTTTTGCATTCCATTTGTATTTCTAAATTTTTTTAATTTGTATACTCCATTAAGTTAAGACGTGTGAAGATAAGGGAATAAGACATTCCTTTGTTGTCCATTGGAGTTTCTGGGTGGCCCAGATGCTTAAGTGTTCGCTACTAACAAAAGGTTGTCGATTAGAATCCACTCGGGTGCCTTTGAAGAAAGGCCTGTTGATCTACTTGCAGAAGACCACAGACACTGAAAATCCTATGGAGGGCAGTTCTCCTCTGAAACACGTGGGCACACCATGAGTCGGAATCAACCTGCTGGCAAGTATTGTTTGGGTTATGTTGCTAACAGTTGTAAACACTAGCCATGGGATAGTGTTCAGCACAGATTAAGTATTCAATATTTGTTGGGTGAAGAAATAGATAAATGAGTGGATAATCTTCGCTAATTCCTGTTACAGCCTTTGAATTTATGGACTGTGTCTACATACTGTTCAGGCTCAATTCGAGACCCTTTCCTCTTAGAACTCTCATTTTGTCTAGATGATCGCATGCGAAATTATAGCCTAATTACCACCTATTCGTAGACTCATAGGTTTTTATCACCAACTCTTATTTTGTCTTTGTTCTCCATCTTATACAATAAATTTTCTGATTGCAAGTCAAATATATTATAGCCATCATGAGTTTTGATCTTCTGCCCTAACTCTTCCCCCTTATTTCCCTAAAGCTGGTTAATTTCTGGTATTCTGCCTTACAGGCAATGAAAAAACAAACAAACCTGTTGCTGTCAAGTCAATTCTGACTCATAGCGACACTATAGGACAGAGTGGAACTGCCCCATAGGGTTTCCAAGGAGCAGCTGGTGGATTTGAACTGCCGACCTTTTAGTTGGCAGCCGAGCTCTTAACCCCTGCACCACCAGGGCTCCGTTATGGCATTAATAAATCTCAATTGAAACAAGTCATAATCCTAGGAGTCATCGAAGATAATTCCTTTGTCTTTCCATATAACCATTCCATCATAATGTCTTATCAACGTTGTTGTTAGGTGCCGTTGAGTCGGTTCCCACTCACAGCGACCCTGTCCACAACAGAAGGAAACACTGCCCGGTCCTGCACCATCCTCACAATCGTTGTTATGCTTGAGCCCATTGTTGCAGCCACTGTGTCAGTCCATCTCATCGAGGGTCTTCCTCTTTTTCTCTGACCCTCTACTTTACCAAGCATGATGTCCTTCTCCAGGGAGTGATCCCTCCTGAAAACATGTCTAAAGTATGTGAGACGTAGTCTAGCCATCCTTGCTTCTAAAGAGCATTCTGGCTGTACTTCTCCCAAGACAGATTTGTTCCTTCTTTTGGCAATCCATGGTATATTTAATATTCTTCGCCAATAACGCAATTCAGAGGCTTCAATTCCTCTTCCCTCTTCCTTACTCGTCCAACTTTCACATGCATACGAGGCAGATGAAAACACCATGGCTTGGGTCAGGTGCACCTTAGTCTTTCATGTGATATCTTTGCTTTTTAACACTTTAAAGAGGTCTTTTGCAGCAGATTTGCCCAATGCAATGCATTTGATTTCTGGACTGCTGCTTCCATGGGTGTTGATGTGGATCCAATTAAAACGAAATCCTTGACAAGTTCAGTCTTTTCTCTGTTTATCATGATGTTGCTTACTGGTCCAGTTGTGAGGATTTTTGTTTTCTTTAGGTTAAGGTGTAATGCATACTGAAGGCTGTAGTCTTTGATCTTCATCAGTAAGTGCTTCAAGTCCTCTTCATTTTCAGCAAGCAAGGTTGTGTCATCTGCCTAACGCAGGTTGTTAATGAGCCTTGCCCCAATCCTGATGCCCCGTTCTTCTTCATACAGTTCAGCTTCTCAGATTATTTGCTCAGCATACAGATTGAATAAATATGGTGAAAGGATACAACCCTGACACACACCTTTCCTGACTTTAAACCACTCAGTATCCCCTTGTTCTGTGTACAGGTCCTAATGAGCACAATTAAGTGTTCTGGAATTCCCATTCACAATGATATCCATAATTTATTATGATCTATACAGTTGAATGCCTTTGCATAGTCTGTATATATATGTATCTACCATCCATATCTATCTATCTATATACATATCCCGCCTACTCCTATTCTACCTCATCTGCTATCCACAGAGCAGCAGGATCAATATTTTCTAAATACAAACCTGATCATGTCACTCTCCTTCTGAAAACCCTCTGATATATTTGTTCCAGTGATTTTAAAATATGTGCACAAATTATTTGATACTCTTCCCTTCCAGAGGTAGAGCCTAATTCCTTTTTTCTTGAGAGTGGTCTGGAGCTAGTAAATCACTCCTAAGAATAAAATAAAGTAGAAATGACAGTGTGTAACTTTGGGGACTAGGTCACAAGAGTCTCTGCAGCTTCCTCTTCGCTTTCTGAAGTCACTTGCACTGAGAGATGGACGTTAGTTGCCATGTTGTGAAGACACTCAGCAGTTTATGGAGAAGCCCGCATGGTGAGAAACAGGCCTCCTGTCTGCTGAGAGCCATGTGAAGAAGCCACGTGGAAAGCAGATCCTCCCATTCCAATCAAGGCTTCAGGAGTCTGCAGCTAACGTTCTTCTTGTCACCGCACTGGAAAACCTGAAGCAGAAGCACCCAGCCAAGCTGCTCCTGAGTACCTGACCAACAGAAACTGAGAAAATAAATAAATGTTTCTTTCTAAGGTGATTAAATTTCAAAGTAATGTATGATGAAACAAATGATAATGATTACAGTATCCTGATGATTAAACTCCCTGCCAGAGTAGACGCTCTGTAGTCTGGTCTCTGTTCCCCTTCTAGCCTCTTCGTGGGCTTTGACTTCCCACCGCTCACACGCCAGCCACAATGCCCTTTTTTTAATCTTGAGTATTTTTTGTAATCCGTATTATCACAGGACTTTTTCATACGTCTCCCTCTTTCCCAAATGTTTTTCTTGTCCCTTTCTTACCGCAGTAATACCGGCTCATTATCGAGCTCTCAGCTCCGGGATTAGTCTTTCCAGAGAACTTTCCCTGATGGCCCCGTTATCCTCCTTATTGCACCTGCGTCTTTCCACGTTGTGAGTGCACACGTGCTGTGTTGTATTTGATTAGAGTCACTACGCACACCTGCTGCTGTCAAGTCTATTCCGACTCATAGCGACCCTACAGAACGGAGCAGAACTGCCCCAGAGGGTTTCCAAGGCCGTACATCTTTACAGAAGCAGACTGCCACGTCTTTCTTCCACGGAGCGGCTGGTGTGTTCAAACTGCTGACCTTTTGGTTAGCAGCCAAGCACTTTGACCACTCGCCACAAGGTCTCCTAGCGTTGCCAACAGAAATAATAAGCTCAGTGAGGCGTTCACACCCATCATTATATTCTCAGCGTCTAGCACAGTGCTAGGCACCATAAATAGATCAGTGGGTGAACTAACGTCAAAGCTCAACACCATAGAAACAAACAAGCATTTTCATCCCGTATTTTGGTTTGATATGTCCACTTATATGACACAAGCACATCGATTATTTTAGAAGTGCATTAATTCACATGAACTACAAATGCATCAGTCTTATGAAAGAGCGGAAGAATGAAGGAGAGAAGGAGAAGGAAATACATATATTTTAAAAGGTACATGATTTGAAATAACCAGCTGGATTAACGTGGTTACCTAAACATATAGTTCCACCTCCCGTCTGTCAGTCTGTCCTACTGGGTGGCTTGCGTGTTGCTGTGATGCTGGAAGCTATGCCACTGGTATTTCAAATACCAGCAGGGTCACCCATGATGGACAGATTTCAGTGGAGTTTCCAGACTAAGATAGACTAGGAAGAAGGACCTAGTGGTCTACTTTTGAAAAAATTGGCCAGGGTAAACCTTATGAATAGCAGCGAACATTGTCTGATACAGTGCCAGAAGATGAGCTCTCCAGCTTGGAAGGTACTTAAAATAGGACTGGGGAAGAGCTGCCTCCTCAAAGTACAGTTGACCTTAATGATGTGGATGAAGAAGAGCTTTCGGGACCTTCGTTTGCTGACGGGGCACGACTCAAAATGAGAAGAAACAACTGCAAACATCCATTAGTAATCGGAACGTGGAATGTACTAAGTTTGAATCTAAGAAAATTGGAAGTCGTCAAAAATGGCAAGGGACTGGGCAGTTTTTTCTTCTGTTGTACAGAGGATCACTGCGAGCCGGAATCAACTCGACAGCACTTAACAACTAATGTTTAGACGATGGTATTTACCGCATCATATAGTTATTGTTTCAACATTTTTAGACACATCCATACTCTAAAGTATTTCTTCATGAATCTGTAGAAATCCTGCAAAAAACACTCTTGCAAAAAACTCACACATTTCAAAGTGACGGGAGTATAACTGCCTATAGAACCCCCTTTAATGTGGATGAGAATCACTGACAAATTCCCAAGCCTTCCTTTGAGAGTGTCTTCATTGTCGCCTTGGGGCTATTGCTGAAGCTGTGCACAAATAAGATTTAGCTCTTGAAGAGACGATTGCTTTTATACTGCTGAGCCTGTACCTTCATCGATGCTGAACAGAGGTGGCAATGCAAGAATGCACCGTTCTTTTTATTTATCTGAAACACGTTATTATACTCTTTCTCCACTGTGCCCCGATTTTAAACAAGCAAAATAAATCCTTCTCCAAATAAAGCTGCAGTATGATTAAGTGGGGATGACTTTAAATTTTTCTGTTTTTTTAAAACAAAAATTATAAGACTAGCTACTGTATTTATGAATCATTTGCTCAAACTTATTCTAACATACGTGAAAAAAAAATGACTATGTACCAAAATTGATCTATTATGCTGACAATTCAAAACAATACAAACTATCTTGTTTTTCATCCAATTGTTAGATGGAAACATTTAAAAACCAAAGAGAAAGGGCATTTTTAGATACCTTCTAGAACTCTGCTTTTTAGTGTGGTATTTTAAGGAGGCATTTATATCATTAGTCAAGATAATTTTTCAGTTCCAGACTCCAGGTTTTTGAAGGCTTGTGGACAAAGCATTTAAATGAGAAAGAAGTAATCGAAAATAGATGTTCAGGAAAACTTAAAATAGAGTGAGTGACTATTGCATTTTGCTCCACCACTTCTTCCATAATTGTTTTCTAGCCTTTCAATTTACTGTTGGGAAATGAGGATTTTGTAAAAAAGCAGACTGGCCTTTTCTAACTGATTAAATGGAGTGGAAAAGGAGAAAGAGGGACTGCTCGTTAATAGAAATCAATGCATACTCTTGGTAGCTTCCAACAGTAGGTTTTTTGCTGCTGTCGAAAAATTAAAGATTGTTTTAAATTTGTTAGCATTCAAACCATTTTATTTCCATTTCAGTGGTGGTACATGATGCTCTTTGAACATAATCCAAGCAGAATATACTAGAATGTCTGTTTCAATGGCTTCAATAGAAAAAATAGCTGGCCAAATGATGGATGGTGATGAATGGTTGAGGTGGGGACAGTTCATTTGCATCACACGGCCTCAGCCCCCTGCTGAGTGATGCTGGAGAACTGACAGCAAGCCTGCCTTGATTTGCCATCCCAGGTGCATGCAGGGAACCTGGCAAGCAACCGCGGCTCAAATTGACATTCACATCCAAGTTTTCTGGAATATTTCTGCAAAATACCATCCCCCCGCCCCAAACGTCTTCTTGGACAATATTTTGGAGTTCTTGGCTGTGGCATGTCTGTGGTGCAAGAGAGCATGATATCATGCCACTGGAATTCTTTGCATCCTGCAGTAGTATCAAACTTCTCCTTTATATTTCCAACATAATTATCACAATAGAAATATATGCTTACTTTCAACATTTTTTATTAATGTCTGTCTTAGTTTGCCATTTACCGGGCATTGATTCTAGTGGCCTCTATATGTTAAAACCAAAATATGAAAGGGTCTTTTTTTTAATTAAAAATTTTTAAAGTTCTATAGGAATAGCAGCTTGCATAGCCCTCTTTCTGCCCCTCCCTAAAAATAAATTTCATACTTCAGTATGTGAATCATCTTTAGAGGAGGTACAATTTTTTGAATTCTGTTTGTGGTTCTGGAAGGTTGGCTTAATCCTCCTGACCCTGGTGGGCCTGAAGGAGCAGGTCAGAGGTGGATTGAGTCTACCCTAGTCTCTGAGAGGAAGGGCAAAATTCTGTTATTCCACATAAGAATAATGGGTTGTCAGCAGTTCTTAGTATAAGAAAATTTAACACCTTTCATTTCTTGCTTTCTGACTCCATTCTAGAGAGCCTAAGAGATTCATCTGGAGAGGTATGAAGGAAACACAAAATCATGAATAGGGAAAGAGAGAAAAAAAATCCATTGAAGGAGATTCCATAAGCAGAGGATGGAACACCAAATTATTATTATTATTGTTTGCAAAGGTTGCTCTGAATTGCAAATATTGGATGAGAAAGAAGATGATTTTAACAAATAGTCATGCAATTTATTTTTTATACTTTCCTTAAACTATAACCTCAAAACACTGTAACTAAAAAATACTAGATACACTATTACATTTATAAGTTCACAGATAGTTCGGAAGAAAATACAGAAAATCTCAACCACCAAATGCAAAGTGATGTTAAGGGGAATTGTACCTGAGTCTTCTGTATAAAACTGAATGCACCCTAGTAAAAGAGTCTTCTAGAAGAACGGCCACCTGCTGGCAGAGTCAGATGTAATGGAAGCAGTATTTCTTAACTTAGGCTGCCTGAAATTTCAGAATTACAGTTATGGCCTCAGTCACTTTGTGACATGAATATATATTGAGTTCTTCAGGAACCTCGGCACTGAGTAACTAACTCACAAGGCAGTTCTAAGGCAGAAAGAGCCTTGGAAACTTGACAAAAGCGAATGCAAAATTGATTTGGAGAGATACAGCCTCAATCCAGGTCACATTAGATTCAAAATGAAGATGATTTCGAATCATTAAGTAAGCTATAAAAAAAAAAAAAAATCCTCCATAAACAAAAGGCATCATGCATAATGAACAATATGAATTATAAATAAAATAATTAAATGAAAATTATAAAATAAGCATATTTGTAACGATAAAGGAAAACATGGGAGATAAGAAAAGACAAAGACAGTATCCAAAAAGACCAGCCACACTGAAAAACAAAAATAAAATATCCCAGTATAAAAACAGTCATTGAAATAAAAAAATAAATCTATGATTTAAATAACAGATTAGAAATGGTTAGGAAGAGAATTAGTGTTCCTGATAATTGACTGAAGAAATTACTTCGACTGCAGCACGAAGAGTGACAGAGATGGGATATATGGGGGAAAGATGAAAGGCATGAAGGATAGAATAGGAGTCTCGGACGTGTTGACAGTAGAAGTTATAGAAAGAGAATTTCAAAAAATGGGTACATGTAACCTTCGAAGTAATATCGAGTGAACGTTTTCCAGACCTAATGAAAGACAAAATATTTCACAACACGTAGCACAATGAGTCCAGCATGTTTAAAGGTAATTCCACACCCAGACACATTGTAAAACTTGGAAAAAACAAAACCAAACAAGGAAATTGGCTGATGGAAGTTTTTTTCACATTAAAAATAGAAGCCAGAAGAAAACAGAATAGTTTCTAAGTGAACAGGGAAAAACAAACAATCATCTATCATCCAAGAATCTGCATCCATCTATGGTGCTGTTGTTGTTAGGTGCCATTGAGTCCGTTCTGACTCCTAGCGACCCCATGTACAGCAGAATGAAACACTGTGTCATCCTCACAATTGTTGCTATGTTCGAGTCCATTGTTGCAGCCACTGTGTCAATCCATCTCCTTGAGGGTCTTCCTCTTTTTCAGTGACCCTCTACTCTACCAAGCATGACGTCCTTCTCCAGGGACTGGTCCCTCCTGATAGCACATCCAAAGTACGTGAGACGAAGCGTCGTCATCCTTGCTTCTAAGGAGCGTTCTGGCTGGACTTCTGCATTCATCTCTATATACTACTATTCAAAAACAACATTGAGAGGATTACCTACATCTACTGTCCTGAAGTCCTTTAACCCTACTCCTTATTGCAAACCAGATTCTAATCCTAATGCTTCCCAGACTCTCTTTTTTGCCAGGGTCAGCCCAAACCACATTGGCATCATCAACTCTAATATAACCTTTTAAAACCGTAACGCATTCAACACGCCTCCAGCATTGATGGCTGACATTCCATCTTTCTTGAAACACTATCATCCGCTGTCTTCTGTGATACTACATTGTCATGAGTTTCCTGTCCCTATGGCTCCTACCCAATTTTCGTGTTTCATTTTCTCAACCTGTTATAAAACTGTCAACATTGTTCAGAACTATCCCCTAAAATCCACCCTCTCCTTTCCTCTCTGCTCTTTTACTTCCTTCCAGGACGTATTTAGCCTGCACAAGGTTATCAGTTTATATATGTGTATGTATATATATTTTATGATCTCTTGGCAGAACTTGGACTAGTTGTTTTCCTACCACTGTCTATCTTCCTACATGGGGACAAGATTTACACATGTGTGTTTCTTTTCTGGGCCTGTGGCATTGAAGTTTAAGATGCCTGTCTAAATTCTTTCCCCAGGAAACCACCTTCACTCCTCCACCTTCAGTTAATATCTATATCCTGCTAGGTCTTTACCGTCAGCTCAGACCTCTGCTGAGCTCTGGGCCCATATATTCCACTGCCTCCTCCTCACAATGCCTCTGTCACCTTACCTACCATGTCTAAAGATGAACTCCTCGTCCTTTCCAAATCTGCTCTTTTTCCTCTTCAGAGTGGATGTTAGCTTCATCTTCCTTGTTCCCTAATTTAAAACTTTAATGTGAGTCTTTATTCCTCTACCCCTCCTCTAGACACTCAAGCCCTAGCATTTCTACATATTAGTATCTGCGTATCCGTTCCTTCCATCTCCATTTTTCCTGCATAAACACAAGCATTTCTCAACTATATTACCTCAGCTGCCCCTGAACTACCTCAGTCTTTCCAATATTGCGCCATCATGGACTCTAGCTCCTAAGGGACGCTTTGATAATGTAAACCTCGTCATGTCCTTCCCCAGCGTAATGTGGTTCAGTTGCTTTGCAATGTCCAGAGAATACTGTGTGAGCACCGTAACATGGTTTACAGGGCTTCTTATGAGATAATTTCTGCAAATTTCTTCAAGCTCAACGCCAAGTACTGGTTTCACTAGTTAGAATATGGCATCTACCATATTCTAACCTGCTAATCATAATATTATTCATTATAAAGACGTTTAATATGTAAAGCAAACATTTTCCCTTTGTCTTTTGCCTACAATTATGTTAGGATAGCCCTTCTTTATTCCTTCCCTGGTAATTGAGTAAAAAAAGTTTAAAAATCCCTTAAATAAATGTGTCTGAAGATTAATTCAGCAGGCTCTACAAATAAAGTTATAGGAAAAAAATAAAATGAGGATTTTTTTTGGCTTTATGACCCATTCTGTCATATAAAGGTCACCTTTTTCAGTGTTGATGAGGAAATTCTGAAGTTCATAAACTGTGTAAACAAATAAAAGGTCTAGCGAAAGCCCATGAGGAACGCCCCTGTAGTGCACCCAGCAAGGCTTAACTGTAACGAAGTGTTAGGTTGGACTTGTTAAAGGATTGGTGATTTTGTTGGGTGATTTTTGTGAAGGTTGAAGGAAGCAGATTTTTGCTGTGGTCTGAAGGCCCTCAGGAAATGGAAGTAATAGTATAATTGAGTATCCTGGGAATTTTTTTTTTTTTAAACCAGGAAAGGGGAGGAATGGAGAGGTTAAAGCTGCCATGATAAACAAGCAGCATTCACTAAGGTGAGCTGGCAGAGGGTGGTTTTCCCAGTTTCTTGTTTTTATCTGTGCTCAGAGAGACTTGTAGAGGGGTTTTTCTGCATCCTGGTCATACACTGGCCTCCTCGGATGCTGTGCTCTGGGAAAGTGTGTATGTTTAAAAGAAGAACGTCATGGCTTAACACTTAGTGTCATGCCAACTCCCAGCTGATAGCTCTCCGGGCCTCATTTTTCTTTATCAAAAAGGGGGAACTGCACTTGGATACGATGATAAAGTGTGAACCTGGGGTCTTCTGGTGGACACAGACAAGCAAAGAGAGCAGTCTAATATCTGGTAATAAGCACTCTGCTGGGAGGAAGTTCAGGTTATTATGGAAACACAAACACATAAGAACAGTTGTTTGTGCAAACAAAGCACACTTAAGCTAGCTCAAGAGAAGGAGTGTTTACTGCAAAGGTACACATAAAATTATAAATCTTTTTGAAATACAAAAACAGGCATGGTAATACTGATGTCAGTGGGCACAGATATGCTCTTGACAGAGACTGCAAAGGTTAGAGTCAAGGAGGCACCATTTGCTCACTCTACGGCCTTGAGGAAATTAACTTTTCTATACCTTGGTTTTCCCATAGGTTGGGTGGTGATAATTTTAGTCCCGAACTCTTAGGGTTATTGCGAAGAAAAAATGAGGTCATTCTTGGGCAGCATTTAGCCTAGTGCCTGGCACAGAATTCACTTTTAGTAAACGTTAGTTGTTGATTTTAGTAGGAGAGCACTTTATTGACATCAAGTTTGGAGAGTGGTTCTACAGTCAGAAAAAATCTGAGTAACTCCAAATGTCGTGAACCTTGACACTCAGTTACACTTTGCATACCTATGTTTGTCTAGCTGAGTTTTAGTTCATGGAGGAAGATCCAAGCCCAACACTAATCATGATGTTTTAGCTGCAGCTTCTAACAAGTATTGCCTAATTCTTTCTGAGTCTCTGATCTTAAATTTCTGAGAGAGAATAAGATAGGCTGATTCACGCTGCCTCACAGGCACAGACCTGGCTTTCTTTACTCGTCTTTGACTATCTTACTCCAGTCATCTTGTTTGTGGAGGATTCATATGATACAAAGGAGGAAATAATGCAAAATGAGTAAGATTGATACATACATACATAACATGTATTTCCGAAAAGAAATACCAATAAAGTAAAGTAAGTTGGTTGTTAATCAATTTGTGACATAAATTAGTTGTAAGGCAATTTTAATTCTGTATGTAATATTAAAAGTAAATTTTAAATGCATCTCTATGCCAAAAAAGAAAGAAACGAAAATCTCTACATGCCAAAAAACTAGTGAAATCAGGAATCCAAAGAGGTAGGTGCACTCATGAACCTGTGATTCTCTGAAGGCCCCTGCCAGTCCTTGGTGATTGTGATGTTCTGTTTTGATGTCTGTGAGGTGCATGGGGACAGGAAAAAAGCCCACAGTGTGCCTGGAGGCACCATTTTAAAAACTCAGCAAAAGGGCCAGTAAAGAAACCTGTCTGCTCAATCTTGGCTTTGGATGGTGGGGAAAGTGATCTATCACCTGAGAATTCATAAAAGCTTCATGTAAAGTTTGAGGTAATTAAGGTTGACTCTACTTGGAGGACACAGCTCTTCCCCAGTTGTATGAGAGCCTTCCAACCTGAGAAGCTCATCTTCCAGCACTATATGAGAAACGTTCCGCTGCTATCCATAAGGGTTTCACTGGCCATTTTTTTAAGAAGTAGATCTCCAGGCCCTTTCTCCTAATCTGTCTTAGTCTGGAAGCTCCGCTGAAACCTGTCCACCATGGGGGACCCTGCTGGTATTTGAAATACCAGTGGCACAGCTCCGGCATGACAGAAAGACACAAGTTACCACAGGATGACAAACTGACAGATGAGTAATGAACGCATTTGAATCACGGTGTTGGCAAAGAACATTGGATACACCATGGACTGCCAGAAAAACGACAAAATCTGGTTTAGAAGAAGTACAGGCAGAACGCTCCTTAGAAGGGCAGATGGCGAGACTTTGTTCCACATACGTTGGACATGTTATCAGGAGGGATCAGTCCCTGGAGAAGGACTTCATCCTTGGTAAAGCAGAGGGTCTGCGAAAAAGAGGAAGACCCTCAATGAGATTCCTTGACACAACGGCTGCAACGATGGGCTCAAGCACAGCAACGATTGTGAGGATGATGCAGGACTGGGCAGTGTTTTGTTCTGTTGTACATGGGGTCGCTATGAGCGGGAACCAACGTGACAGCAGCTAACAACAGCAGCAAACTTTGAGGCCTTGTAAAAATTTGGGACACACCTGAGGGACCCCTTAAACCTTCAGTGGATAGGTATGTATTTTAAAGTGTCCCAGGGTATGTAGTGTCTGCAGACATCAAACACAAATGAGCTTGGGAAGAAAACACCATTATGATGTAGTATAGCCTACAGAACAGTTAGGATCATATTTTTCATCTGGCATTTACGTCTCAGAGACTATTGAAATTTATTTTACATATCTTTACAAATACTTATATTTGATATTTGCAATCATTTTTGTAACCATATGCATATTTATTTAGAATGAAGTGTTGATTATCTAATTTCAGTGTTCACTGCTCATATTTTCATAGAAAATGTACATAATTGTGTGTTTTTTAAAAATTTCTCTGTTGATCAAATTCCACTGTGTGTGTGCATGCGTGTGTGTGTGTGTACACACGTGTGTGTAGTGTCAGGAATACCTTCTGAGTATATTATGCACCAAAACATGTCCTTCTGCTTCATGAACATATGAAATACAATATGATACGGAATGTTGTTCTCGAGTCACAACATTTTTCCCTAAAACTTCTGCTATTGCTCCATGTTTTCAGTACTTAGTGTTTCTGAGTGAAGCATGATTTTTGTTATCTTATAGCAAACCTTATATTTTCTTCCTGTGTGCTTCCAGAAATTATTAAAATTTCCCCAAATTAAAAATTTTGTTATATTAATCCTAGGATTTAACATTGTTCTAAAGATTTTGAGCTGGAGGGTTGATTAAATGTGGCAGTCCTCAATTTTTTTTTTTTTTTTTTTAACAATCTCCAGCATTCTTTTATAAGCTAAAACACTGAATAAAATACTGCATCTCCCAAAGCATACCGCTTGTTTAGTACTTCCTTGGCCGGACGCTCTCATGGCTGCCTTCACACACTTCTGTGTAAGCCATCGTGTAGATGTATTGGGGAAGACAGTGGTGGATGTATGAAATAATATGCATCATACTCTATTACAAGAATATATGTAATGACATATATCTTATTATCTTCTATGTTGTGTTGAATTTGATATTTTCCATCTTCTGCAATGTCTGGCTAATCTCTTATTTATTGACATCTGCTATGACTTCATTAAGAAGGACGCTAAGTAGATTCAAAGATTAACTTGTCTATTTCATACCAAAACCTGTTGCCATTGAGTCAATTCTGACTGAGCAACCCTGTAGGACAGAGTAGAATTGCCCCATAGGGTTGCCAAGGGGTCGTTGGTGGATTTAAAATGCTGACCTTTTGGTTAACAGCCAAGCTCTTAACTACTGTACCACCAGGGCTCCAACTTATCTATTAAGATACCATTACTTATTTCTGAAAGAACATGAGTATGAATGAGTGTGTTGTAATTCTGAGTACTCTGCATGTTTATACCCAACACTCTCTGCCTGAGACACTGACTCCATCACGCTTTAGGCAGAAGAATTTAGAAGAAAGAAAGAAGGAGGGAAGGAAGGAAGGAAGAAAGGGAGAGAGGGAGGGAGGGAAGGGAAGGGAAGGGAAAACAGAGAATCCTAGACGTTGGGATTAATCCACTAAGGATAACCATTTTAGGAGTGATTGAGAGCTATCTATAGTTCAGGTCTCATTGGGCTGAGTTGAACTATGTGGATGAATTAAATATGATAGATGCTTCAGCAACAGGCCAGCAGTTGTGTCTGCAGAGAATTTGTTTACTCTGTAACATAAACTCCAAATAAAATTCAAACTCAAAGTGAATAAATGGATATCTTTAAGCATTAATGTACGAATTAGAGTCTGTAGGTTTTTTTTTTTGAAGACAACTAAAGTAATGGCTGCAAAAGCTCTATCTTTAAAAAAACTCTTTTATGTAGCTATTGCCCCTTTACGTGGGAGGTTTCTTTCCACCTCTGCAGTACACAAGGCAACGCACTCTTCTTATTAGTTGGTTATTTTAGATAGACCTTATCAGAGTGAACGGATTGGAAAACAAGCTCATTTCCCCCTTATCTTTGTTATAAAACATTGCAGTTCAGTGAAGCCTTTGCTGTCGGAGTGAAGAATAGTTCAATGTGTGCATCTTTTTGTAATCTTCTTAAAACAAGAAAATGAGTTTGGTAGTATCAGTGCTGAGTCTGCTAAGTATTCAGCTAATACTTTGCTCAACACTTAATCTTTTCCTCATTGATGGTTTTAGTAAACATATGGTGATATCCAGTTGAGGTCAAAACAGTTCAACACTTTGAAATTCTCCTTTTAAAAAAAACATAGACATGTAATTTCACAAATAAATGCACTTCATAGGTCCTTCACTTCTAGATTGAACTGCCATCTGAAACTATTTGAATCAGTTTAAATGATAGCCTTTAAAGTCTCTTATATAGTCAGTGAACTTAATCAGGTAGATTTTACCAGTTATCTACCATGACTTTGTATAGTCTTCAAACCTTTTATCTCGTCTCATCTCTCTTTCTCTTTGAGCTTATAGTCTCCTCATAGACTAACCTAAAAACACATTTCTCCGTCTGGTCTTGTTCTCTTATGACAGGGACCATTAATAGGAGTGTATTAATGGGAAGTAGCACCAAGTTAAAAAGGGTAACTGAATCCATATTTTTTATTTCCCTTTCTCCACTCCTGCCAATAATTCACTTCTCTGTTGAGTGTGTTCTCCATCCATCCATGTGTCCTCTGCTGTAGCTTCATACTGTAGAACTACCTGTAAGTTGTGAGTCAGACAAATAAGAACTTTCTAGATTCTTAAAAGCTAGACTATTAAATTGTCAAAGTTATTTAATATGAGCAGTTAGAAGAGATGAGGGGAAAGAAAGAACAGATATCTGGTGACCATTTATTTTATTACACATTTTGCAACTCAGTAAAAACACCCTTGTAGATCAAAATGACCACAAACTGGAAGCGAAGGATGGAATCTTTCAAAATAAAATGGAATAAACTAAAAAGAATAAAACAATGGATCCTAGTAGTACTATTATTAAAGTTTATTTAGAGGATATGCTACTATTTATTTTAAAGTGTAATCATGGGGGATGAATATAGTGATGTGGGGTAGTGTAGCAGTTCTCAAACTGGTTTCAGGACACCTTCAAGCTCTTAAAAATTTTTGAGGAACTCAAAGAACTTTTGTTTATATATATATGAGTTATTGATATTAACTACATTACCCATTGCTGTCGAGTCAATTCCGACTCATAGCAACCCTATAGGACGGAGTAGAACTGTCCCATAGGGTTTCTAAGGAGCGGCTATTGGATTCGAACTGCCAACCTTTTGGTTAGCAGCCGAACTCTTAACCACACCAGGGCACAGTGACATTAAAATTGAGATATGTTTAAAACATTTATGTACTAATCCATATAATAATAATCCATATAATAATAAAAATAAACTCACTACGTGATAACAAAAATAACATATTTTAATAAATATGAGCATATTTTCTAAGTGACCCCTCTAGGTGGCACAAATGATTTTCTCTTGACTGCAAACCTAAAGCTTGGTGGTTTAAAGCCATCCAAGGACACTGTGGAAGAAAAGCCTGGAGATCTGCTTCTGTAAAGATCACAGTCAAGAAATCCCCATGGAGCAGTCCTACTCTGTAACACACGGGGTTGCTATGAGTCAGAAATGACTTGATGGCAACGGGTTAAATTTTCTAAAATAAAAAAAAAAACATAATGAGAAAAGTGGCACTGTTTTTCATTTATCAAATCTATGTAATGTCTGGCTTAAGAGAAGAAACCTGGATTCTCACATCTGTTTCTGCATTCAATCTGTTGTGTTATTACTCATCATGTAGCTTTTGGGACACTCCACTGTACACACTTCCAAATGACAAATAACATCTTAGTATTATTAGAAACATAGTTTTATCCTCACAGATGCCTTAAAAGGGTCTCATGGACTTCCAGGGGTCTTCAGGCCACAGTTTGCGCCTGCTGAAAGAAAGCTTAAGAGCTTGGGCTTTCAAGCTGGACAGGTTTGGTTAAGTCACTAGTGCACTACTTGGTATTTATCCTGAGGTAAGTTATTTAACCCTTATAAACCTCAAACCTCCCATCTCTAAAATGGATTTAATAACAGTAACTACCGTTTAATGAGAAGCTGGTTTGTTCTGTAAGCTTCATCTAAAGTTCAATTAAAAAAAAGTTATAAAAAATAATAATAGTAACTACCTGATAACATTGTTTCAGGATTTAAAAGCTCTAATGCTTGTCAAATGTAACTATTTAATACTGAAAAACTCAATAGTTTGCTCTTATACAATTCAAACATCTATCAAAATGGACTAACTTTCTAAACATCAAATTGAAGTGAAAGTTTTATGATTACTATTTTGTTGTTTTTGTTGTGGTCTGTCCTGCTCACGATCACTCCACATTTTTGGAAAGTTATTGTTTTAAATGATAGTTTTTGACTTATTTTGTACAGCCTGAGAACCGAATGAGCTAGGTGTTCTCTATATAGTCAAGTAGTTTCAATGTTTATATAAAACAAAGTTAAAAAAACAAAACAGAACAATAAATCCAGAAACAAACAATTAAAGAAAAAGTGACAAGTACTTTGAAGGCCACTAGTTAGGTCATGACCTGTTTTGAGCTGGTATTCTAATCTAATCTTACATGTTTTTATAATTCTAGGTAAGAAAAGTATGTAATTTCATTTTAAAATGTTGTACCTCAGCAAGTGAAAGAGAGACGCCATAATTACATGTAAGTTTGAATATGTTTATTTATCGGAACATTGTCAAAGCGTAAAGATGTGACATACTGGGCTGGATGAGAGGTACATAGTTCATCTCTTAAGTAGCAGTAAAATAAAAGTCAGAAATTGCAGATATGAAGCACGTAGAAACTGTAGTCATTATGGTCATTAAACAAAGCATACAAAAGAGCCAAGATGATATATATGCCCAGGATTCATAACAATTATTGTGTAAAATGTTAGTGAGGGGGAGAATAAATTTCCTTAAATATCAAATTCACATATATGACTCTAATTAGTATAATCAGAATTATTTAGCCAAAAAAATTCAATTCTTATTCTTTGTGCTTTCTATAAATGATATTTTGTCAATACCTGTAGGTATTTTTGTAAATTATATGTGCAGTTAAAACACTCCTGAAATCAGTGTAAATGTCTACGCCACCCAAGTTACTCCTTCTATATCATCTCTCATACTTTTCATGGGAAGGTTTTGTTCAGCATGTTCTGTCAGCGTGTCTCCTTATACCACTCCTCCTAACCGAGTGATCCATTTCCTGGCCTGAACCCTGCAAAGCATGCAGCAGTGGAAGTGCCCAGTCACAGATCTGCACAGGACGGCAGAAGGGCTGAAGTTCACTCCGGATCTTCAGTCTCTTTCTTACTGACCATAGATGACAGACAGAGCACAGTGGAAACAGGGAAACACCTCAGACAGACTTGAGGCAGACACATGGGGAAAGGTAAAAAATCTGCATGTAAAATTGTAGGTGGAGTCCAAATATCTAAGAAACATGAGAGAAAGAACGAATAAAAGGTAATCAGGGAAAGCTGCTAACTCTGATAGAATTTCACGATCATTTTGAATCTGGAATTTCCCTCGTCCATCCTAAGAGCTTCTTGAAATATTCTTCAGCAGCTGCAGCATAGCCGAACTGGTTCCAAGTGCTTTTATAACCCTGAATTAAAAAGGTGTGTTTTTTTTTGGGGGGGGGGGTGGTGGTGGTGGGGAGTTAAAGAGAGGAAGGGGCAATAATCTCCTCTCTAAATCCATTGCCGTGGAGTCGATTCTGACTCATAGTGACCCTACAGGACAGAGGAGAACTGCCCCATAGAGTTCCCAAGGAGCGCATGGTGATTCGAACCACCGACCTTTTGGTTAGCAATTGAGCTCTTAACCACTATGTTCAGACTTATGAGTAGGTTGTTGTTCACTTAATGTGATGCAGGAATTTCAAGAAAGCTCGCATGCCCCAAGTAATTATATTTCCTTCATTTACTTGCTGACCCATGAAATTATTTTATCACAGGTCATTGGCTTTACTTCTGTAATTAAAATTTAAAAAATTAAATGATAATTGCCTAGCCATAGAAGGAAAAGCACAAGGATAACAACCACACTCAAGTGCCTTCCACCTTTCTTGTAAGCGGACCAATCATGTTGAGTAGAGAGAGAAAGAGAACTTAACATTATATTAGGGAAATAGGGGTAAGAGACTATAAAAAGACAAGGTGCAGGGTGAGTGGAGACAAAAATCCATGTGTTCACATCAAGTAGATATATTTAACACGAGTAAATGTATCTAGAAAGATATGCACAGAGCTTGGCTTCCCAGATTGCTCTAGAATAATGGTGGTGGCTGAAATCTGAATCTTTCAAATTGTCAAAATAAAAAATGATATAAAGGTCAACAAGGAGAGCAAATAAAAACACGTAACTCATACCTTCAGCATAACCAAAAGACGTAGACTACCCCGAACCCCAAATTCCTTGTAAATAGAGATATAAAACACGTAGTTCATATAGTATGCTTGTGCAGAGAAGGGAGTGAAAAGCGTAAGAGCATTGGAGCACAGAAAAAAAAAAAATCACTACAGGAAAAAGTCCCATTCCAAGCGCAAAACTACTGAGAACATTTCTGAGGCCTAATAATGAAGTACTCATTCGGGGAAGGATCTTATAAGTGTATAGGATGCATTAAGAAATTATTCTAAACTTGATCATAAGGAAAAAAGGATGACTGTGCATGCTTTTGATATAGTAACTAAAAGTGTGATGTAATAAGCTACCTACAGGTTCATCTGACTCTCTAAACAAATAAAATTTTTTTTTTTTAACTATTCACTGTTAATTAGTCTAGAGATTGTACAACTTTGTAGAACTTAATAATAACTTGTAAAAGGCTCTTAAGATGTATATTTATCTATTCAGTAGAGATAACAATAATTTCTATCTGGTAGAGAAGAAAAGTTATGGATTTATTGTCCTGTAGCTATTTAGCACTTTCGTATCAAACGAAATCAGTTTTATTTCAGCATTCTTTGCTGTTGTTTTTTGATATATGTGTGTGTTTCAGTTTCTCACTTACTCCCTTAAAATGACTTTGTTATCCTGTTATCCTACTGGTTTCCTAATCAATGTGGTAAAATAAAACATTGGCATGGAATCACTGTCTATTTATATCTTAATTATGCTATATGTTTTTTGAAAATTATATTTTGACAGCACTAAAGTTTAGGCTTGGGAAGGCATTGCTTCTAGAAGAAAGGGTGGTAACTACAGATGAAATATTTGAGACTTGGTGGTGAAGAAAAATAAAAACAAACATGGAAATTAAGTGTCCTGAATAAACAAACCAGAACCCTCCCCCCAAAAAAGAAATCGAAAGATACACCAAAATCACACAACTCACTTGAAAACAATCCCATCCTTTAAATCAACCACACGTCACTATACAGACATAAGAGAATGCTCTTGAACTAAGAGTTTCAGAAGCCATCCAAAATCCTAACCCTCATCTGCATGCAGCTGTTATTAAGAATCTATAAAATGGACATTAAAAAATCAGACAAAATAACAATATGAAGGAAATAGTTGATGAAAATTCTCCTGTAAAAAACAACCACCAGGCAGAATAAAGTTAGGGGAATACTCCAACCTGAATTAAATGTTCTTAAATAAGAATTTGTCTGAAAGTTTTTCATAGTGTGGTGGCTTGTGTGATGCTGTAATACTGGAAGCTATGCCACTGATATTTCAAACACCAGCAGGGTCACCCATGGTGGACAGGTTTCAGTGGAGCCTTCAGACTAAGAGAGACTAGAAAGAAAGGCCTTGTGATCTGCTTGAGAAATTTAGCCAATGAAAACCTTATGGCTCAAAATAGAATACTGCCTGACTCACTTGCTTTGGACACATCATGGTGATCGCTCTACCACTGGAGGACAACATGTTTGGTGAAGTAGAGGGCCAGCAGGGGTGAGGGACACTTGTTGAGGTGAAATGGTTTGGCACAATAGCCACACGGATGGATTCAAACATGCTGGTGAGCTAGATGGTGCCCGGCTACCACCACTGACTGCTCTGACCAGGATCACAACAGAGGGTCCTGGACAGAGATGGAGAAGGATGTAGAACAAAATTCTAACTCACAAAAAAAAAACACCAGATTTACTGGCCTGAGACTGGAGAAACCCTGAGAGTATGCCCCCCAGACACCCTTTTAGCTCAGTGGTGAAGTCACTCCTGAGGTTCACCGTTAAGCTGGGGATTGGACAGGCCCATAAAACAAAACGGGCCTAATAAGGCACAGGGACAAGGACTAGAAGGCAGAAGGGGACAGGAAAGCTGGTGATAGGTAACCCAAGGTTGAGTAAGGACAGTATTGACATGTCGTGGGGTTGTTATCCATTGTCATAGGGCAATATGTGTACTAACTGTTTAATGAGAAACTATTTGTTCTGTAAACATTCATCTAAGGTACAAAACAAAAAAAAAGAATTATCTATGTGAGATCAAACTGACAACAGCAACTCAAAAGGTTTGATGGGAAGCCTAGGGGCCAGTGAGTTGAAGATAATGGTGATGGAATAATTTGGAAGAGGATAGTGAGAATAGCAGTACAACTGGAAGAATGTAATCGATGTCACTGAATTGTACATG
>NW_004444217.1:1164569-1224421 GCF_000243295.1 Trichechus manatus latirostris
TAACACTTTGTTCTCTTGTACGTATGGCCTCCATGAGTTGGGATCACCCCATGGCAGCTATCTAAATAAGAAGTTTCAGATAGGAAAAAAAAACTGAACTCTTATCATTTGTATAATCATGTGCAATTTCTCATAAAAGACAAAGAGAAATAAATCATAAAAATATGCAATGAGATTTAAGCAAACGGGAAAGAAATTGAAGAAAAAAGGAAAAAAAAATCATGAGAAAGAACAAACAGATTAGAAGGAGTCAGTGGGTTTCAACTACAAATTGAAGACAGACATGGAAGAGAAGCCTGAGAAATAATAATATAGTAAAGAAAGAAGCAAAAAGATCAAGGACAAATAACATAAAAGATAGGGACGGAATATCCTACATATATATTTGAAACCACTACCTACACCTCTAAGAAATGTCGATAAGGAAAACAAATCAGTGAAAACAGAATAAACATCTAAAGCTGTAACTGATCTCTATTTGCAAAGGACAAAATATATAATTAGTAAAATTTAAGGTCATAAAAATCTAATATTTATAAAAAAATAATTAACCAAGATATAAAATTATAATTAAAAAAAAGCCTTCATATACATGGCCAATAACTGATTACAAGGCATAAAGAAACAAAAAATGAACTAAAATAAAATAGCAATAAAAAAGATAAAACATATAGAAATGTTTAAATTTTTAAAAAATGTAAAAATGTATTTTTAAAATAACTGAATATTATATAGATTTGAATTCTCCCTAATTTAATCTATAAATGTAGTGAAGTTCAAATAAAAATACCTGTAAGAATTTTTCCTGGAAATAGACAAGTTGATAATAAACTTTATTTGAAAAAATAAATATGCAGAAGTAACTTGCATGTAAAATGACAGTAATAAGGAGAGATTACTTCTACCAACACTAAGACATACCATATTGTTGTTGTTCGCTGCCCTGCAGTAGGCCCCAGACTCATGGCGACCCCATGTGTTATAGAGTGGAATTGTTCAATAAGGTTTTCCATAATGTTCCATAATTGTTCTATAATGTTCAGCGAAGCAGATCGCCATGTCATTTCTTCTACAGGGCTGCTGGGTGGGTGGAATTGCCAACCTTTCAATTAGCAGCTGTTCCCAAAATACTTGCGCCACCCAGAACATTCCATAAACCCATTGCTGTTGAGTTGATTCTGAGATTCCATAGAGGCTCTAAATGCATGACAGACTATCTTCTGATTTCAGACAGACAGACTTTCTCCAATTTTATAATATACACAAAATACGAGCAACTCATCCTAACATTTCTATCGGCCCTCAATTAATTCTGGAGTCAGAAAATAATGCTTAGATGCTTTACTTAGCTTGATCTTTTAAAATAAAATGCTGCATATGAGAAAATCATGCTATGATCCATCATAAAGTAAACTTGTATCCAGAAATATGTTGACAGTTGATTTCATTTGTAAAACATAAGAAGAAAAAGGAAAATTAAAACTTACAGGTGTAAAAACAACCTGGGTTTTGGAAACTCACGCGCTATATCTGTAGGTCAGGGTTTTGTACTCAGGAACCAGCCCCCACTATCAAACCTTATGATTATATCTGATGTAACGTCCTGGGCTGCTGAAGTTTGCATTTGCCTACTAAATTTTCTGCAGATAATCTACTCATCACATGCCAAGGAACTGAAAAACTCTTAAGTTAAACTGACATGCAACTAAGTAAATCAATTACCGATTTCTGCCATTTGACAGACCGGTTACTGAGGGACAAGGTAATCTCCTTAATTATTATTTGGGTTCTTCAGAGAATATAGTCATTTCACCATAGCACTAAAGACTTTTCCTCTTACACACAGAGTTTTTTCAGCTCTTGTCATTGTAGCTTTAGCTTGTAATGAAGACAAAAAATATTCAAATCAAACATTTGCATGAGGCTAGAATACCCTCTAGCATTATAAGAGGTATTTGATGCTGATCAGGCAACAGAGTGCAAAAGTTCAATATAGTATTTTCCTGTCCCCATTTTTTTGGTGGAATTACATACAGTTCTAAATTTAATGCATAAACACATTTAAATTTGAAACGTGCTTTTAGATTCATTTCTAATAAGATTATGCCACCCCTTACTGAGAAATTTGAATCTCAAATAAAAAAATTTGCGCAAATCAGTCCTACCATGGATAGATAATATAGCAGTTGAAATTCGTATTTTTACAGAAAATAATTTTAGAAATACCACTTTAACATTAAATATTTTAAAGCACAGTAGTTGCAGAATTGCTCATCATTTTGGTGATGTTGGGGAGTTTCACATGCAAACTGAGGCGGATCAGTGTTTCTGTTCTGCTTTTGTTTTTTCCATCTGTCATAAAGTAAATCATTAAGGAGGATTGTGTTTCCAAGATTTTTGCAACTTTACTCAAATATTAATAATCTTTAGCTTTCCATATTTAGTTTAATCTGATATTGGTGTTGCTATTACCACATATTCATACACATTACACAGACATCTCTAGGCATCCTGAAATCACCAGTAGTTTCCAAAAACCTGAAATATAAATTTAAGTGACAGCACATACATCAATTTTGGGGTCATTTAAGGATAATAAAAATACTCTCCAATCTCAATAGAAGGCTCAAATAAGAAAAAAAGAAATACTGATTTTTTTTTACTATATGCATTTATGCATTCAAGTGAATATTCTAAAACATCAGTAAGGACAAACTTAGATTGCCTGTTCGGGAAGTTCATTATAATCGTAATGAGCCACAGTTTGGTGTCAAATAATCAGCATGTAACTCAAAACACAAGGATGATTTTAGAATTTGTTATACATTTTTATTTCTATAAATAAAAGGTAAACATTCTAAAACCACTGCATTCATATATCTTGAAAGAATGTAGACCTACTGTTATTCTTTAACATTTTCTCATTAGAGTCAACAAATCCTACTTTATGTTAGAAGATTAAACAAAAATTATCAGTGAGGTAAGTGTATTTTAAAAAAAAATTATAAAAGATTTCCATCCACCATGTTGGATTTCAGTAACTAATGTCCTAAATAATTTCACATTTCTTAAAGGCCATACCAGCCATAATCACTCTGTTGCAGTTAGTATTACAAGCATTTAATTGCTCCCGGTGTCTGCAGTCAGACATCCTTTCTAGCAAGCTTTCACATCGGTCAGGGTAAGGATTTCTAAATTGTAAATCTCTGAAATGATTCCTTTGATTACAATGTAGTGGTTTTGCATAATCTATAAGATAATCATTATTCCTCAACATGCCTTAATTTATCCTCATTTTCAGCCTGACTGAGCCCCTAACATTTTTCTAAATGTTTCTCCTTAGCACATTTCTAACTTCTTCAAGACCAAGCTCAAGTTTCTCAACAGGCAGACTTGATCATGACCTATTTAGGCAATTGTTTTAACTTCAGTCTAACATTGCAAGTATTTATCTCCCTGTGTTTCAGTTTTATTGGTTAATTATTTTAAATAATGATCAGTAAAATTCTAAGCTAAATGGAAAACTCAGGCTAACTGGTAAGCCGTTCTATGATGCGCAAAATACTCATGCCTTTCTGCCTCTCTACTTTTTCCATGCATTATATGTGTGAGCCCCTTTTGCTGATTCCATCTGGGTGGTACTGAGCACTCTGCATATTGTAAAGCATTAAAACAACCCAGTGACATTGGTTCTATTTGGATACTCTTAAAGTGAAGATGTCAAGCCAAGCAATAGGTTTCCAGAAGCAATACTTTGTGACTATCACTCTATCACCTCAGATTA
This sequence comes from Trichechus manatus latirostris, assembly GCF_000243295.1. Classification (NCBI taxonomy): domain Eukaryota; kingdom Metazoa; phylum Chordata; class Mammalia; order Sirenia; family Trichechidae; genus Trichechus; species Trichechus manatus. The sequence continues at coordinate 1,168,354 of NW_004444217.1, forward strand.
CAAAAGCTGAGTCAGGTCTGTTGTTAGGTGCTGTCGAGTCGATTCCCACTCGTAGAGACCCTATCTACGTACAACAGAACGAAATACTGCCCTGTCCTGCACCTTTCTCACAATTGTTGCGCTTGAGCCCATTGTTGCAGCCACTGTGTCAATCCCTCTCACTGAGGGTCTTCCTCTTTTTCCCTGATCCTCTACTCCACCAAGCATGATGTCCTTTTCTAGAGACTGGTCCTTCTAAGATAACATGTCCAAAATATGTGAGACAAAGTCTTGCCATCCTCACTTCTAAGGAGCATTCTGACTGTACTTCTTCCAAGACAGATTTGTTCATTCTTCTGGCAGTCCACGGAATATTCAATAGTCTTCGCCAACGCCATAATTCAGAGGCATCAATTCTTCTTCGGTCTTCCTTATTCACTGCCGAGCTTTCGCATGCATATGAGCCGACTGAAAACACCATGGCTTGGGTCAGGCACACCGTGGTCTGTAAAGTGACATCTTTGCTTTTTAATGCTTTAAAGAGATTTTTTGCATCAGATTTGCTCAATGCAATGCGTCTTTGATTTCTTGACTGCAGCTTCCACGGGTGTTGATTGTAGATTCAAGTAAAATGAAATCCTTGACAGTTTGAATTGTTTTCTCCGTTTATCATGATGTTGCTTATTGGTCCAGTTGTGAGGATTTTTGTTTTATGTCGAGATGTAATCCATACAGAAGGCTGTGATCTTTGATCTTTATCAATAAGTGCTTCAAGCCCTTTTCACTTTCAGCAAGCAAGATTGTGTCATCTGCATATTGCAGGTTGTTAATGAGTCTTCCTCCAATCCTGATGCCAAGTTCTTCTCCATATAGTCCAGTTTCTCTGATTATTTGCTCAGCATACAGATTGGTAAAGTTAATTAAAGTGACTCTCATTTCTTCTTTGAATCAATTACTTGGCCACCTTTCCATAATTTTGGACATTCAATCAATTTCAGTTGTGTATTTCCTGACACTTTCTCAGGAGATTTTTATAGATAGCTAATCGCAATCATCACTTACGAATTTTGTTGTTTTTCAACTTAGGGTGTATTGGAGTAGACTGCATTTCTTTCTCCACATGTTGGTAACATATGCGCCTTCCCAGCCAGATTCTGAGCCCATAGAGGGTAGGGAATATCTCTTATTCATGTATACATTCCCTTTGTCTGACATAGAATTAACACTTAATACGTGTCGAGTTCTTAAATAAATGAACTAACAAATTAATGGAAGCAAAATAAGTTACACAGGCCCAGGAAAGCTATGTGGTCTATATCATAATTAAGATGAATTTTTTGTATCTGTATTAGTAAAGAAAAAGCATCCAACAAATCATTTTGAAAAGTTAAAAATTCCAAACATAAATATATGCTGTTTTTATGTGAATTTTGCTGCGTCATTACAAAAGAAAAGTTGCAGGTGGACGTAAAGAAGAGAATGATAGCAAACTAAACACAGTGGCAACCAACAGCAACCAAGAAATGTTAGGATAGAAAACATTGCCAGCACAGATACAAGTTATGCACGTAATTAAGCAATTTCCTTCGGAGGAAGAACTTTACAGTTCTGATTGTGCAATCAAACTGCAAAACAAAATGTAAATTTAACTGATGAAATGCTTGAATCCTCTACGATAGCAGATTTTCTATTTCCTAAATTAAATGTGGTCCGTATTTTCAGATCTCACCATTATGCTCAGTTTAACTCATCTCAGGGTCTACTGTAGATATTCATGTGAAACTAGATCTGTTTATAATCCTATTTTCAAAAATACATTAAAATTAAAATGCACTAGACAGCACTTTCAACATCCTGAGAATATATATGTATATAATTCAAGTTGAAATTTTTAAAAATATATTGAAAATTGTATGTCCATTATTTTTATAATAGCTTTATTGAAATATAATTCACGTAACATAAAATCCACCTTTAAAAAATGTACAATTTAGTGATTTTCAATCTATTCAGAGAGTTGTAAAACCATCACCACTATCCAATTTTAGAATATTTTTATCACTTCAAAAAAATAAATAAACCTTATAGCTATTAGCAGTCCTTTCCTTTCCTCTCTTTCTCAAGTCTCTGGCAAGCACTTACCTACTTTCTGTCTTACGGATTTAACTATCATGAACATTTCATATAAATGCATCATACACTATGTTAAAATTCCCTCTTTATGTGGTGAACGTATGTTCATGTTTTGAGGAACTGCTAAGATGTTTTCCAAAGTGGCTATACACCGTTTTGTTTCTACAAGCAGTGTATGAGTGTTTCAATTAATCCACAAACTCACCAAAAGTAATATTGTCTATCTTTATTATTTTAATCATCCTACTGAGTGTGAAGTGGTATCACATTGTAATTTTGGTTTGTATTTTCCTAATGACCAATGATGCTGAGCATTCTTTCATTTGCTTACTGGCCATTTGTAGATCTTATTTGGAGAAATATATACTAAGATTTTCCGTTTTTAATTAGGTTGTCATTTTTATTGTTCAATTGTAATAGTTTTTTATGTTTTCTGGATATAAATCTCTATCAGATATGATTTGTAAACATTTTATCCCATACTGTGGGCTGTCTTTTGCTTTCCTAAAGATGTCCTTTGAAGCACAGAAGTTTTCAATTTTGATGAAGTCTAGTTTATCTACTTTTTCTTTTGTTGCTTGGGCTTTTGGTGTCATATTTAAGAAAAAATTGGCTTACCAAAGACCGTGAGGATTTACTCCTATTTTTTTTCTTCTAGGAGTGTTTTTGAACTCAGCTCTTACATTTCACACGTTCCATTTTGAGTTAATTTTTGTATGTGGTGTAACGTAGGGGTCCAACGTCATTCTTGTACCTTTGTATATTCAGTTATTTCAACACTATTTGTATAAAGCATTATTATTTTCCCATTGAAATGTCCTGGTGGCACCCTTGTTAAATATCAATTGACCATAAATGTAGATTTATTTCTGGATTCTCAGTTTTATTCCATTCATCCGTATGTCCATATTTGTGCAAGTATCACCCTGCCTTAATTATTGTAGCTTTGTACTAAGTTTTGAAATAACAAAATGTGAGCTCTCTAACTATCATAAGTTTGACCAAAAGCAGGTCTACTGTGTCTCCGATGGTGTGTCAAGTGTGACACAAGGTAGTGACACACACACAGAAAGGCCAGAAGACAAATAGAGTTTATTACTCAAAGGTCCCAGAGAAAAGACCATGGCATGGTTCATGGGGCCACAAGGGAGGGACCTAAAACTGATTACATTCAACCCCGTGGTGAGGAGTGAGAGAGAGAGAAAACCTGTGGCCCAAATCCTTTATCGAGGCTTTGAGGTGGGTACCTCGTGGTTAACATGCACTGAAGTTGAACTGGTCAGTTTAAAAGTTTCTAGTGTTTTAACACAGAACACTTAATTGTGCTCATACGGAACCTGTACATAGAACAAGAGGCAGTCGTTTGAACAGCACAAGGGGATACTGCATGGTTTAAAATCAATAAAAATGTGAGTCAGGGTTGTATCCTTTCACCATACTTATTGAATCTTGATGCTACACAAATAATCTGAGAAGCTGGACTATATCAAGAAGAACGCGGCATCAGGATTGGATGAAGACTCATTAGCAACCTAGATATGCAGATTACACAAGCTTGCTTACTGAAAGCAAAGCGGACTTGAAGCTCTTACTGATGAAGATCAAAGACTACAGTCTTCAGTATGGGTTACACTCAACATAAAGAAAACAAAACTCCTCACAACTGGACCAATAAACAACAACATGATAAAGACAGAAAATATAGAACTTGTCAACAATTTCATTTTGTTGGACCAGCAAAAAAGAGGAAGACCCTCAATGAGATGGATTAACACAATGGCTGAAACACAGCAACGATTGTGGGGATGGTGCAGGACCAGGCAGTGTTTTATTCTGTTGTACAAAGAGTCTCTACGAGTCAGAAGCAACTCAATAGCACCTAACAACAACAATGCATTAGCAAGGGGATCATAGGGGACCTGGTTGAGAGGTGCAAGGATTAACTATGGCTGTTGAATACTGGATTGCATGATACAACAGGTCCTATCACAGGAAACCATACAGAGCATGGCAGGGAGGACTAATTAAAGACCACGCCTGTTGAGAGGCTGCATGATAAAACAGGAATGGCCATGTCAGAAACTGGGCGAAAGAGTAACTAGAAGGAACAAATGGATGCCAAGTCAGCAAAGTGCGTATGTTTCAAATTGGCCTTATGACACCAACTTTGTTCTTATTCAGGATTGTTTTGTCTATTTTGAGTTTCCTGAATTTCATATAAATTTTAGGATCAGTTTGTCAATTGCTGCAAAATAGGAAGTTGGGACATTAATAGATCAATTTGGGAAGTATTGCCTCAATTAAATCTGTAGATCAATTTGGAGGGTGTTGTCATCTCACCAATATTAAGTTTTCTGACCCATGAACATAGAATGCCTTTCTATTTATTTAGGTCTTCTTTAATTTCTTTTGACAGTATTTTATAGTTTTCAGTGTACAGACTTTCACCTCTTTTGTTAAAATTATCCCTAAGTATGTTATTATTTTGATGATATTGTAAATGAAAAGTTCATTTATTACTTGTGCCAGTTCAATTAAGCTCCTGGAAGAAATTTTCATTTCAGTTATTATATATTCACTCCCAGAATTTAATTGATTCTTTTTTATAATTACTATCTCATTATTTATAAATTCTATCTTGTAAGATATTATTCTCATACTGTCTTTTAATTATTTAACTATGGTCTTCTTTAGGTTTTTGAACGTATGTATAATAGCTGATTTAAAGCCTTTGTCTAGTAAGTCCAACATCTGGGCTTTCTCAAGGCTTGCTCCCTTTTAAATGTTACCCTCCCCCTCAGTGTATGGGCCAAACTGTTCTGTTTCTTTGCATATCTCATAATTTTTTATTGAAAAGTACACATTTAAAATAATATAATGTGGTAACTCTGGGAATCACACTCCTCTTCCCAGGCTTATTGTTGTTTCTACTTATTGTTGTTTTCGCTGCTGTTGTCATTGCTGTTGGTTTGTACAGTGACTTTCTTGGAGTAATTCTGTAAAGTCTGTATTCCTTTTTGCATGTAGTCACTGAAGTTTCTGCTCTGTTAGTTTAGCCGCCAGCTAGTGATTGGACAAAGATTTCATTTAATTCTTTAAATCAGTAATTCTCCCAGTTTTTGATGGGGGGCTTTGGGTGTATATTGGGGCACACCTTCAACACTGCTGCAGTTTACATCTCTGTCTTAGCCTTCATTTTATGCTTGTGCTCAAGGTCTGCTCAAGGACAGCCAGAGGTGAGAGGTTAGGGCAGTCACAGATTATTCTCAGGGATGTGCCTAGCCTTGCACACGCATGTGATATTCTCATGACATATTCTCAGAAGTGTATCACAGTTTTCAAGACTCCTTATGAGCATCTCTTTCCGGAGGTTTCCTTTTAAGTTCTTTGAAAAACTATAACCCCGTTGCCATGGAGTCGATTCTGACTCACAGCAACCCTACAGGACAGAATAGAACTGCCCCATAGGGTTCCCAAGGAGCAGCTGGTAGATTTGAACTGGCGACCTTTTTGTTAGCAGCCGTAGATCACCATAGCTCTTAACCACTGCGCCACCAGGGCCCCAAAAGCCTACAGCACCTGGTATTCCCAGGGGATCTCCCATCCAAGTACTAACAAGGCCCAACCCTACTTAGCTTCCCAGATCAGATGAGATTGGGCACGTTCAGGGTGGTATGGCCATCTCTTCTTAAAAATAGGCCTTGGATTGAGAATTTAGAGGGTTAATATGTTGTGGGGTTGTTAACCAATGTCATAGAACAACATGTGTGCTGCTGTTTTGTGAGAAACTATTTGTTCTGTAGGCCTTCACCTGAAGTACAATAAAATATTAAAAAAAAAAAAAAATAGGCCTTGGAAATAGAATGTTAAATGAACAATTCATGAATTTGATATTTACATTTTCTTTATTACTCAGAACTGCTTTCAATGTAGTATATAATTTTATTACATATCTTCCTTATATTATTCAAATTACTCCCTTCAGGTGAAATTTAATGTTTTTTTTTTAATTCACATACATGTACAAATAAATCCATTGCCATTGAGTCCATTTTGACTCATAGTTACTCTACAGGACAGAGTAGAACTGCCCCATAGAGTTTTCAAGGAGCTGCTGGTGGATTTGAACTGCCAACCTTTTGCTTAGCAGCTGAGCTCTTAACCACTGTGCCACGAGGGCCCCTATGTACAGATAGTATTTTGTAATTCATATTTTCTTTATTTTTGCATTGAGTTAGTTGAATAAACTCTTATACTTCTGTATTAACTAGCAAATGAACAAAATAAAAGCTGTTTACTATCTATTTTATAACAGCTACTATTTCAACTAAGCTCCTATGATATTGAAGGAAGAAAAAAACACCTTCCAATAGGCAGAAGCATAGAGTTTGTGAACTATACTCTTGTACCTAATTTTCTGACTTCTCTAAAAATGTGAGGAGAAAAATTATTTGCTTTGTTTGAGAGACTTGGTACAATACAGTGAAAAATGATGCCATTTGCAATCAATCAGATGACCTGGATTTTCATCCCAGTTGCACCTATACCAACTCTGTCCATAGCACGAGTTACTTAAATGTTTTCAGCTTCATTTTTTCATGTAAAATGGAGAAAATAATACCTGCTGTTATTATTATAAGGATGAAATTAGATAATGTATGTGAAAACATTTTGTAAACCATTTAAAGTGTCAAATAAATATAAGTAACTGTTCTTTAATAATTCAGATTTCCTGAAGAGTTATCTATACTGAGTTTCTATGCACTTACAATTAATGACATGCTGTTGTTGTTAGGCGGCCTTGAGTCAGTTCTGACTCACAGCGACCCTATGTCGTGTGCCGTCCTCACAATCATTGCTATGTTTGAGCCCACTGTTGCAGCCACTGTGTCAGTGCATCTCATTGAGGGTCTTTCTCTTTTTCGCTGACTCTCTGCTTTACCAAGCATGATACCCTTCTCCAGAGACTGGTTCCTCCTGATAACATGTCCAAAGTACGTGAGATGAAGTCTTGCCATCCTTACTTCTAAGGAGCATTCTGGCTGTACTTCTTCCAAGACAGAGAATGTTCATTCTCCTGGAAGTCCATGGTATGTTCAATATTCTTCGCCAACACTGTAATTCAAATGCATAAATTAACTATATACTTGCAAAACATTCCATATCACTCCGCTGAGTTTGTTAAGGATTAAGGGAGTTTTACAATAATATGTAGCTTTTTTGATTTAAAATATTATTAAACCCAAGAGGAAAAAAATGTTTTTGCTCAGAGAGAAGTGTTAATAATAACAGAAGGCACTTCAATCAGATGCTACATTGTAGCATGTTATTTTTGAAAATTATCTCTGGGTTTCTAAGGCAAATCAAAAGCACCTATTTAACTGAGTCCAATATCAGAAAAGCTGTAAACAAAACTCTCCAAATATTTATTAAAGTTTGCTCATCAGACACTAGACACAATAATTATCATCATTTCCAATATTAAGATATGACTAAATCATTTCACATATTTGAAAAACTAAAATTCATTTTATGCCACAATAAACTTCTAGCCTTCATAATTTGTTTCCAATTTCAAGGCTACCTAGAGGGCATTTTTACATTAAAAACAAACAAATCTCCACATAGAAATGCACCCAAAGATTATTAGGAATTATACAAATAAAATAAATAAGATTAAAATCTCTAGGTATGTTTATGGAATTGTCTATTTCCTTTTTTTTTCAATTCTGTCCATATTTTAAATGTATTAAGATTTGTGTTAGGCAAAAACACTTTTATGATTATTTTTCCTTTCTGATTAATTGACACTTTTATCATTATTAAATAATTATATTTAGTAATACTTTTTTTCTTAAAATGTATTTTATACAATATTGACTTAGCCTCTCTATCCTTCTGCTTATTGTTTGTGTGGTGTATCTTCCAAATATTTCCTCTCTCTGTTTCCTTTTCTTTATGCTTAAAGTGAATGTCTTACAGACAACAGATAGTTAGGTCTTGTTCTGTTTCCTATTCATTCTGAAAAGCCCTCCACATTAATTGCACATTTAGTGTAATTATTAATACAGTTGCGTTCGAGTCTACCATATTGTTTTCTATTTGTCGCATCTGTTTTTTCGTTTCTCTTCATGTTTCCTTTCTTTTTTGATTATTTGACTATTCTTAGCATTCTGTTTTAACATTCCTATTGCTTTTTTGTGGTTACTCTGGGAATTAAATATAAATTCCTAACTTTTCATAGTGGATTTACGCGTAACATTATACTACTAAAAACGAACTATAGAAACCTTACAACCAGAAGTTGACAATCCCTACTCTGTCCTTTTTGCTATAGCTTGCATATATATTACCTTTCTATATAATGAATCCGCAAAACCATGTTATAAATTTACCTTTAAACAAATTTATTCATGATATAGAAATTAAGAAGAAAATGGTAAAATGATTATTTTGCTTTAGCCCAGATAGTTTAAAATTCCTATATGCTTTATTCCTTTCTGAGTATCCTCTTTTTTGCACATAAACTGCACATCAGTATCTATCTGTTTTTGTTCATTCTTTAGTTGCTTTTTTATTATGTCCAGATTTTATACCTGTTTTCTTTGGACAGGGGTAGGGGTTTTGTGTAATGGATCTTGCAAGATCTTTAGCAGAAAGTCTATCAAGTGAATTTTAAACTTTATACTACTAAGGTTTATGACCCTGAGGTGACGGTTATTGGAATATCACACTTAACAAACAGCAGTAGTTAGAGAGAGGTTACAATTCCAGAAGACAAAACTCGAGAAAACTCACCTGGGAGTCCTAAAAGGAAGGAATATTTCCCCAATACCATGTGTTAGGTGTTATGGTAGAGAGCATTATCTCCTTTAAACCTTACAACATTACCTAATTTAAACCTAGCAGCAAATCTGTGGGTGAAATATTTATTACCCAGATTTTAAAGTAGAAATAACTGTAAGTTAATAACATGTCCAAGGTCACAGCTGTCTGACTTGAAGACCTATGCTTTTGCTGGTACATTGTGCTACAGCAACTGTGTGATGGGGCCATCCCAGTGGAAAGGCAGACAAGCAGCCATGAGAAAAGACCCTGCCTCTACTGCAGAGGCAATTTTTAACGAGAAACTTGGAATGTTCTCACTTCTTGTATCTTGATCTAGGATAAATGTTGTCCATTGTCTAGGAGTGCTGGGGGAAACATCTTTTGGAAACAAATGAATTTTCTGTGAGTTTCCAATGATTAGTTATCTAGCATCCCTTTCCAATTGACTTTTGCCAAATTACTGTCTGCTAATGAAAGACCAATTCACTTATGTAGAATTTTTTTTTTTTTTCTGAGTGAAAGACCAATTACTAGAAATTAATTTTCATGAAATACAACAATGTTTGCCAAAGGCAGGTGCATGGTCTTCCTGCAACTGAAATGATTTGAAGATGTGTAAATATATAGTTTTCTAGATCCTGGGCCAACACAGTCTAACTTAATAGATGTATAGTGGATTCTGCCAACTTGTGTATTTAAACACCTCCCCAAGTAATTCTAATGAATATTGCATTTTGTAAACTACTAGAATAAAGATCTTGAAACTAAGGCTGTAATGATGAAGGATAGTGTTTGTTTTGTTCTTATAACCAGTAAAGTATCTATTCCTGACTATGAGGAGTTGTATATATTTTTAAATTAGAGGAGTCTAATTCAGTTGAAGATACTGCATCCCTGAAATTATAGTAATTTGGGAAACTGGAAAAAAATTAACTTGATAGCTATCCAAATAAACCACTTTGGGTCTGTTATAGAATCTACCTTTGTAGTAGCAAAAAAAAAAATCTTAATGCAGCTTTTACACAATTGCAATGTCATTTCTTTTGTTTCTTTGTTTAGGTATTAGACACATGATCTGAGTCATCCCTAAGGTACAGTGAAGTGGAAAATCACACTGAGGCTTGTGTGCACTTGGGGCTGCTTGTACATAATTGTGACTTACAAACGCTGTTGGTGCTGCAGACTTCTGCTACAAAAAAACGACCATAGACACAAATATTCTTTATCTTATTCTTCCCGACCACACACTTAGGTGGATGGGGTCTGTGTTGGTTAAGATTGTCTGTAAACTGGGCTGGGCCATGATTCTCAGTGTTTTGGCAGTCCTATGATGTGGTGATCACTTCCATGATGAGATCTGATATGACGTGATCACCTCCATGATGGCATCTGCTGTGAGTAGCCAATCGGTTGAAAGGGAGTTTCCTTGGGCGTGTGGCCTGCATCAAATATAAGTGGACATTTTGGCAGGGCTCGTGGGCTTTTGCTTGCTCTGGCTGGCTTTTGTTCGTCTGACCTCCTGGTTCTTGGAACTTGAGCTAGCAGCTTACCTGCAGTCTTGCCTGCTGATTGTGGCACTCGTTGATCTTTGCAGCCTGTGAGCAAGAGCCTTGTTCTCTGACATGTCAATCTTGAGTTCGTCAGCCCCTGTGGATACGTGAATCAGGAGACACCTCTATCCTGACCCACGGACTTTGGATCTTCCAGACTCTACAACTGTGTGAGCCATTTCCGTGATATAAATCTCTCTCTCTATATATATTTATATGCTTTGCTGGTTTTGCTTCTCTAGAGAATCCAGCCTAAGACAACGTCTCTCCTTTCCTCGTTAGCTGTCTGCTGGCCCTTTTGCTACTTTGCAAATTTAAAAAAGGAAACCATTGTTATTTAACTTGATTTACCCTATGTTAAAGTGTTCAAGTCAATGACGCTGAATAAGAGTCTTCAGATTTCACTGAACCTCGAATTACTGTAGTTAAGGCCTTAAAGGCTATTGCTATTTAAAGTCGTATGATAAAAATGTCTTACTAAGATGATGCACAAAGAAAATATATCAAATGCAGAACACTGAGGTTTGGCAGTGATTAATCAATAAGTTCCCCTGGTAAGAAGTAATTGAGAGTCGAATCCATTCTATCGTTAAAGCCACATATTGTATTATGACTTAATTCAAGCAAAATAGATGAGAATGAACAATACTAATAAAATGTGTTTATTGAAAAACACAGAAATTTAAAAGAATAAATAAAATACCAACCTGTGCGTAGCATGGGACTGGGGCTCTTATGCAATCATAGAAGAAATCAAAGATATGGCCCATGATTTTAAGGATTTGTAAGCTAGTTGAGGATCAATTAGAAAATATAATTTTTGAAAAAATGTAACTTATGAAAACAGAGAACAGAAGTTATTAATTATTCATCAAAGGATGCAACTATGTATAATGAGTTCTGGTCTTTTACATAAGTTATGTGATATCAAGCATTTAATCCCTCTCTACATAAAGTTTCTCCTCAAAACCAGGATGATTTTTATACTTTTTATGGGTTATATGGAAGATTTAAAATAATCTCCTAGATAAAACCTTATCCTTAGTAGACATACTAAATAAAAATTATTTCTCTTTCTTCCCTTATAACCATATAAGAGGCATTATGTTTGGGAAAAAGAAAAAAAAAAAAAGCAACGGACTAGAAATCAGGATAGTCTGGAGCAAAGGAGAGTGAAGAAAACCAAAGACTCAAGGGAGTAGTTTGTCCAAAGGACTAATGGACCACATGAACGACAGCCTCTACAATCCTGAGACCAGAAGAACTAGATGGTGCCTGGCTACCACTATAGACAGCTCTGACTATGATGACAACAGAGGGGCCCTGACAAAGCAGGAGGAAAGTTGTAGAACAAAAAATCAAATTCACAAAAAAGACCAGACTTACTGGTCTGACAGAGACTCGGAACTGAAGCCATTCTTGGAGACCACCTCTCAGTCAAACCACAGACAGGCCCATAAAACAAACAATAACACCTGAGAGGAACATGCTGCTTAGAACAATTATACAAGATCAGAAGGGCAATATTTGCCCAAAAACAAAGATGAGAAGGCAGAAAGTGTTAGAAAATCGAGACAAAAGGAAACGGGGAAACTAGGACGAAAATGGGGAGAGTGTTGACACATTGAGGGAAATGAAACCAATGTCATGGAACACTTTATGTACAAACTACAGAATAGGAAACTACTTTACGGTGAACTTTCACATAATGCACAAAATTCTCAGAGGCTGATGAACTTTGTTGTTTGGAGAATCTGATCAGACATATCTAAACAAAGCCCTGTAGTCCCTGTTGGGTTATTTACTGGCTATGTGCTTGGGCAATCAGGAGACAATTCTCAGTTTTTGTTGAACAGACTTTACGCTGGTAGCACTAACCACCACTTATGTTTGCTTTTAAAAAGCCTAAACTATCCAAATGTTCTTAAACTATCCAGTTACACTTAAATGTAAAATTGAAAGGGAAAAATAAGATTTTTTGATGTTAAAAAAAAAAGGAACAACTTGTATTTTAGACTAAATAATTCACAATTACTGACCATGCTGATCACATCTACTAGGAAGGAATGTTCTGTTCTATCAATTTACTTTTCCAGAATAAGTGCAGCCGTACAGATTGAGGGTGCAGGATCCATTGGCAAATACAGATGTATGTGCTCTGAGCTCATGAGCTCTGAAATGCTTTTCTAAGCCTTTGTGAATGTGGTGTTTTTTTGTTTTTTTTTTATTTAACTAATATATAGGAGCCCTTGTGGATCAGTGGTTAAGTGCTCGGTTGCTAACATAAGGTCAGCAGTTCAAATCTACCAGCTGCTCCGTAGGAGGAAGATGTGGCAGTCTGCTTTTGTAAAGATTTCAGCCTTGGAAACCCTCCTATGGGGCAGTTCTAGTCTGTCCTATAGGATCTCTATGAGTTGGAATTGACCCAATGGCACGGGGCTTGTTTTTTTTTTTGATATATATATATATATATATGTCATAGCAGTGAGCATACATATGTCATAGCAGTGAGCATTTGCCGCATATTAGAGTTATAATTGAAGTGCCTTTATTTTCATTCATATGGAAGATCTCTTTGGCTTATGAATTTTGTGGGTTCAAACTTGGCAATGAATTACACACTTAAATACCAAATAAATTTTATTTTAATAATATCAAATAGAAAATTTCTGCTATGTCCCCCATTCCCAGACAGGGACCATACAAAAGATGTAACTCATAACTGTAAACACAACTTTCTTAACACTTGGATACCATCAACACTATGAATTACAGATAGGGAACATGAGGATATTCCATAAAACATTAAACTACTTCCAATGTGAAAGCAGGTTAAACGAAGTAATAAATAATCGATTTGGATTGATTTAAGTTCCTTTTCTAACCCCACTCCCTTTTACTGAGTCCTTCCTTCAATTCAAGACTCCATTATAGGTGCTGTAGGGGACACAAAGATGAGTGATTAAATATGGTACTTGCCATTAAGAACTTCGAGTGGAGTTAGGGAGGCAAATATGGCCACACCTAATAGCAATCTAAAAGAGAAGGTATTGTGTGCTCTCAAGGATACACAAACCAATCACCGTGGAGTTGATTTCTACTCACAGCGACCCTGTCAGACAGAGTAGATCTGCCTCATAGGGTTTCCAAGGCTGTAATCTTTATGAAAGTAGACTGCCTCATTCCCCCCTACCCGGAGCTGCTGGTGGGTTTAAACTGCTGAATTTTAGGTTAGCAGCCAAGTGCTTAACCTCTGCGCCACCAGGGCTCCTTTGGATACACAAGGTGGCATGGAATTACAGAAATCAAAGGAGAGACAATTAGGTTGCTAAACTCAGGAAAAGCTTCCAGAGAGAGGTGATATTTAAGCTCTCCCTTAAAGGATGGCTAACTATTGACAAAGAAGAACGTCCTTTTAACATATGGATCATTATGTAAAAGTGACTCTGATGCACAGAACTCAAGGAGGGCACAAGCCACCTGTAAGCAATTTCATCCTGATTTCTTTTTCAATCCCTTTGCCGTGGAGAGGAATGTAACGCCAGGTGAAGTGGAATTAATGACGTTTATTCAAATTTAAGCTGGCTATCCTTGAAGATTAAATATAATAATAAACAAAATGAAAAGAATGTAAGATTAAGTTTTAACTCTCTTAATTTGGGGTGATAGCAAACTGGTTCTAATTTGACACAGGAAAATAAATTTAGGGACAAAAGTCCTATCTCTTCCATGGCACCCCACATTATAGGAATAATGACAGTGTTTGTGGATTTTCACGTGACCTGGGATATTTAAAACCAAGTTATAAGACACTCTGAGACCAAATGAATTACAGAAGCATAGAAGAGTGGCATTTCTGATGGTTAATAAGCAATGTGCTGGCTAAACTTGAAGGGAGAGTGTCACTGGGTCACACCAAGGACAGTTAACATGTCTCCTGGAGCCTGGGGATGCACAATGGAAAGGAGACTGAACAGTGTGGGTTCTGACATGGCTCTGAAACAGCTCCCTGGAGTGTATTTTCAATCTAGTCAAGACTGAGTGACTCTACCCTGCCTGGTTCTGGAGCTCAGCTGCTAACCAAAAAGTTGACAGTTTGAATCCACCAGCCACTCCTTGGAAACCCTATGGGGCAGCTCTACTCTGTCCTATAGGTTCTCTATGAGTCAGAATCGACTCAACGGCAATGAGTTTGGTTTTGGGTTTTATCCCAAACCTCAGTGATGTCTCCCTCATTATTTCTCCAGCCTTGGGAAACCACCTAGTCACGTGGCTGGGAGGAACTTTACTCTGATTCATTAAGCCTTTTCTATGCACTTGAGTTCACTCAGGAGTTAGTCTTCCAAATGCCAAAAACTTTTTTCTGCTTTACAGAAGTAATGGCCATAACCTGCTGCATACACTAACTGAGATCACAAATGGCAGGGAAATCTGGGTAAGAAGGGTCAGGAATTTAACAAACAAACAAAAAACCACCCGGGAGATAAAATCATGTACTTACAGTTTCTAAATTATTATTCCATCACAGTTATCTCAAATTTGATGTTTGTAACCACAACATTATATAGAAATGAACCTGGTCATTTGTTTGTTTTGATTGTTTCCATACTACACATTTCATATAGAGAGAACTTCCAGACTAAGACAGACTAGGAAGAAGGACCTCATGGTCTACTTCTGAAAAAAATTAACCAGTGAAAACCTTATGAATAGCAGTGGAACATTGTCTGATATAGCACCAGAAGATGAGCCCTTCAGGTTGAAAGGCACTCAAAATATGACTGGGGAAGGGCTACCTCACCTCAAAGTAGAGTCGACCTTAATGATGTACATGGACTCAAGCTTTTGGGACCTTCATTTGCTAATGTGGCACTACTCAAAAGGAGAAGAAACAGCTGAAAACATCCATTAATAGTAGGAACTTGGAATGCATGAAGTATTAATCTAAGAAAACTGGAATTCATCAAAAATGAAATGGAATGCATAAAATTGATAGCATAGGCATTAGTGAGCTGAAATGGACTGGTATTGGCCGTTTTGATTTGGACAATCATATGGTATACTATCCCAGGAATGACAAATTGAAGAGGATTGGCATTGCATTCATCATCAAAAGGAACATTTCAAGACCTATCCTGAAGTACAGCACTGTCCATAATAGGATAATATCCATGTGCCTGAAAAAAAACCAGTTGATGTGACTATTATTCAAATTTATGCACCGACCACTAATGCCAAAGATGAAGACATTGAAAATTTTTATCAACTTCTGAAATCTGAAGTTTATTGAACATGCAATCAAGATGCATTGATAATTACTGGTGATTGGAATGCGAAAGAAGAAGAAACAGTAGTTGCAAATATGGCCATGGTGATACAAATGATGCCAGAGACAGCATGATAGAATTTTGCAAGACTAATGACTTATTCATTGCAAATACCTTTTTTCAACAACATAAATGGCGACTATACACGTGGAATACACAGGAATCAAACTGACTACATCTGTGGAAAAGCTTAATATCATCAGTGAGAACAAGGCCAGGGGCCAAGGGTGAAACAGACCATCAATTGTTCATATGTTAAGTTCAAATTGAAGCTCAAGAAAATTAGAACAAGTCCACGAGAACCAAAGTATGACCTTGAGTATATTCCTCCTGAATTTAGAGACCATTTCAAGAACAGATTTGACTCAGCAAACACTAATGACCGGAGACCAGATGAGTAGTGGAATGACATCAAGGACATCATACATGAAAAAAGCAAGAGGTCATTAAAGAGACAGGAAAGAAAGAAAAGACCAAAATGGATGTCCAAAAAGACTCTGAAAGTTGCTGTTGAACATAGAGTAGCTAAAGCAAAAGGAAGAAATAATGAAGTAAAAGAGCTGAACAGAAGATTTCAAAGGCCAGCTCTAAAAGAAAAAGTAAAGTATTACAATGAAATGTGCAAAGACCTAGAGTTAGAAAATCAAAGAGAAGAATACACTCGGGATTTCTCAAGCTGAAACAACTGGAGAGAAAATTCAAGCCTTGAGTTGCAATATTGAAGAATTCTACAGAGAAAATACTGAATGACCCAGTAAGCGTCAAAAGACGATGGAAGGAATACAGAGAGTCACTGTACCAAAAAGAATTGGTCGACATTCAACCATTTCAGGAGGTAGCATATGATCAAGAACCAATGGTACTGAAGGAAAAAGTCCAAGCTGCGCTGAAGGCATTGGTGAAAAACAAGGCTCCAGTTGATATAATACCAGTTGAGATGTTTCAACAAATGGATGCAGTTCTGGAAGTGCTCACTGTCTATGCCAAGAAATCTGGAAGACAGCTACCCGGCCATCTGACTGGAAGAGATCCATATTCATGACCATTCCCAAGAAAGGTGATCCAACACAATTTATTGAACAATATCATTAATATCATACACAAGTAAAATTTTGCTGAAAATCATTTAAAAGTGGTTGCAGCAGTACATCAACAGGGAACTACCAGAAATTCCAGCTGGATACAGAAGAAGACATGGAATGAGGGATATCACTGCTGATGTCAGATGGATCTTGGCTGAAAGCAGAGAATACTAGAAAGATATTTACTGGTGTTTCATTGACTATGCAAAGGCATTAGACTGTGTGGATCATAACAAATTATGGATAACAATATGAACAATGGGAATTCCAGAACACTGCATGGTTTAAAATCAAGAAAGGTGTGCCTCAGGGTTGTATCCTTTCTCCAGACTTCTTCAAACTGTATGCTGAGCAGATATTCTGAGAAACTGGACTATATGAAGAAGAACAGGGCATCAGGATTGGAGGAAGAATAATTAACAACCTGCGATATTCAGATGATACAATTTTGCTTGCTGAAAGTGAACAGGGCTTGAGGAACTTAATTGATGAAGATCGAAGACTACAGCTTTCAGTATGAATTACACCTTAATATATAGAAAACAAAAATCCTCACAACTGGACCACTAAGCAACATCATGATAAACAGAGAAAATACTGAAGTTGCCAAGAATTTCATTTTATTTGGTTTCATAATCAACACCCATGGAAGCAGCAGTCAAGATATCAAATGATGCATTTCATTGGGCAAATCCGCTGCAAATATTTTTTTAAAGTGTTAAAAAGCAAAGATGTCACTTTAAGGACTAAGATGCGCCTGACCCAAGCTATGAGAAAGCTGACAGTAAATAAAAAAGACCAAAGAAGATTTGATGCCTTTGAGTTATGGTGTTGGTGAAGAATATTGAATGTACAAATGGACTGCCAGAAGAATGAACAAGTCTGTCTTGGAAAAAGTACAGCCAGAATTCTCATTAGAAGCAAGGGTGGCAAGACATCATCTTGCATACTTTGGAGATGTTACCAGGAGGGGCCAGTCCCTAGAGAAGGAAATCATGCTTGGTAGAGGGTCAGAGGAAAAGAGGAAGACCCTCAACAAGATGGATTGACACAGCGGCTGCAACAGTGAGCTCAGGCATAAAAAGGATTGTGAAGATGGCAAGGGAGCTGAAGTATTTCGTTCTGTTGTTCAAGAGTCACTGTGGGTTGGAACTGATTTGATGGCACCTAACAATGATAACAACAACAATCACATATTTTGTTTGTATGACTTCTTCCTAGAGAGCAGTGAGAATTAGTTCTAGGATAAATTTTGTTCTTTTTCTTAAAGCTGTGACCAAAGTCATGATGTCAGAGACAAATAAGTGATGGTACCTAACAGGTGAGCTTTAAACCAGCTGAGTGAGAAAGAGAAGTAACAAGCCTTCTGGATTTGTGACTGAGGTCCAAATATATCGATATTACCAGGGCAGACTTAGTCAGTATTAACAATGTGGGAGATTTATTTTTGATGTTTATGATTTTGGTCTCTAAATTCCAAGTTTTGCTTTCACATACTAATTAAATCAGAATAAACTGAAGCTCTTTTGGAAGTACATTTAAGTTTAGGGGTGATAATGATTTATGCATACTCAGGTTGTAACTACAGGAAATGATGTTGATAAGGTGTATATAATTAGCTAAAATAAGTAATGATTCTAATAATAACTAAAGAGTTATTAATTATAATAATAAACGATTATTTCTTGCTTGTCTCATTTGAAAAACTCAAAAAGAACATTTATTTCTTAAGATTTTAGCTCTTCCAATTTTGGAATGAGAATGTGTTAGCATGGCTTTGATTTAGATCTGCATTTATTCATCTTTATTAAAATTATATTAAGATAAGCAGCATGACTGAGCAAAATAAGCCAACTGCAAAAGGAAAAATACTATATGATTTCATTTATATGGAAAAAGCAGATATATAGAAACTAAAGATCATTAGTGGTTTCAGGGGTCGGAAGGAGGGGTAAAGTGGGGCATTTCTGCTTAGGGGGCATTGAGTTTATATTAATGGTGGTGGAATGATTCAGAAAAGGATAGTGAGAATGGCTGCACCACTAGAAGATTATAATCAGTGTCACTGAATTGCACCTACACAAATTATGTAAATGGCATATGTTTTGTTATGTTTATGTTGATCACAATTAAAAAACAAAGATCAAGCAGCATGAGAATTCTGGATAAATGACAGCATGAGCAAATCTAAGATCCCAGCAGTTTCCACACAAGCACTAGGAAAAGCAAATAGTCATCTGTATTCAGCCCTACGAAAACTCTGATGAAATAGTGGGCAAAGAACTGCAGAAGGAGCCACAAACTGAATCAAGACAAGGACAAATTTCATATGGTAGCAAAGTGCTTCTTCCACTGTCCCCACACCTTCCCCTTCTGGCATGACAGACAGTTGGCTGCAGCAGAACTGCAGCTGGACCCCCAGCCAATGCACAGCTTTCCTATGTACTGAGAAGGGTCCAATCTATTGGACATATCTTGTTAGTGGGCTGTTCAGGGTATATATTCTAGAACTGGTCATAAGACTGAAACCTTGGTCTGGTGGGAATTGGAGACCTCACAGACTGGGGGGAGGGAGTGGCAACCAAGGACTGAGGGTTATAGTCCTCCTGAGGGAGGATTAAGCAGTGTGCACTTTCTGATTAGCACTAAAGGACTAAATTTTCCTCTGGCTGGAATATGAGCCTTCACAGAGTGGAGGAGGGAATGGTAAATCAAAGAGTGAAGGTTGGTTCCTACTCGGAAAATTGACTAGTGTGTGTTTTCTAATCTGTTTGGGAGGAGCAGAAGGAGTAGAACCTCAGTCTGGCCTGAACCAGAGAAATCAAGGGGAAAGAGAGAAATTGGTAAGAATATTGAGAAAGCTGTACTCAACTAAGAGTTTCTTGCAGAAATTAGCACTGTCAAAATCACTGTGTATTCAGCAAAGTTGAAAAATTTTAATGTCACAGATTCAACATAAAATAACAAAACATAGAAAGAAATTAGAATAATGGCCCATTCAGGTAAACAAGATGAAGGCAGATTAATCATATTTATGGAAGACCAAATATTGAGCAGACTGGAAGATTATAATAAAACAATATTAGACAAGCTCAGAGAACTTGAAGAAAACAAAACACTGAAGGATACCAGGAAAACAATGTATGAACAAAATGTATGAAATAAAAAAGATAGGCACTATATAAATAATGCAAACTAAACACTGGGCCTGGAAAATACAATACCTAAAATTATAAATACAAACAAACGAACATTAGAATGAATTAACCAATTTAAGTTGGCAGAAGAATCAGTTACCTACAGAATAATATATTTGACATTATGGAAGCTGGCAGCAATAAGACAAAAGGCTCAAGACTGCTGAGCACAGTCTAATGAAACAGTAGGACTCCATTAAGCAGCTAATATAAGCATCATGGAAATCCCAGGAGAAGATGAGAGAAAGGGACAGAAAGAATCTTTGAAGAAAAAAAAAGATGCTTGAAAACATACAAATATAAGAGGAGCAACAAACTCCAAATAGAATAAACTGAAAGATATTTACACTGACACATTCTAATTAAGCTCTCAAAAACTAAAGATAAACAGAGAATCCTGAAAGCAGCTAGAAAGAATCATATTGTCACCTACAAAGGATTCTCAGTAAGATTAAATGAAAATTTATCCTCAGAAAATTTGGAGGTCAGAAAGCAGTAGAATGAAGTGTTTAAAGTACTGAAAGAAAAGACCTGTCAACCACGCATATTATACCCAGCAAAACCATACTTCAAGAATGAGTGAAATTAAGATATTCCCAGATAAACAAAAGCTGAAAGAGTTTATAACCACTAGACCAGCCCTACAAGCAATGCTAAAGGATGTCCTTCAGATAGGAAAGAAAGATCATTATACAGTAACTCAAAACCATATACAGAAAGAAAGAAAACAAAAAATCTCCATTGAAGGTAATTGCCTGGGCAAGCATAAGGGCAAGTTTAGGTATTTGTTTTCTTGGTAATTCTAGTTGTCATGTCCTTCATGCTTTATGATGACAAATGCATAAAAGACTAAATAAAAATTTATGTTACAGGGAAGTAGATGTATAAAGATGTAATAGATGATTGAAAAAAAAAGAATACAAGGGCTGAGGAAGAACAGTATAGGCACAGAATTTTTGCATGTTACTGAAGTTGTTATGAATTTAAACCAGTTTGTTATAAATGTAACATGTTAAATGTAATACTCATGTTAACCACAAATAAAACATCTGAAAAATACACATAAAATGAAAGGAGAAGTACATCAAAATGGTTCACTACAAAAAAATCAACAGAACACAAAATCCGTAGTATTGGAGAAAATGAGGGAGAAAGAAGTTATGAGACACAGAAAAGTCAAATAACAAAATGGCAGAAATAAATCCTTCCTCATCAGTAATTACCATGAATGTAAGTGGACTGAATACTACAGTCAAAATGCAGAGAGTGGCTGAATGGACTAAAATAATACAACTATAAACTATATGCTGTCTAAAAGAGACACATCTTAGGCCTCAGGACACAAACAGGTTGAGTGTTAAAAAATGAAAGCAATATTCCATGCAAATAGCAACCAAAAAACTACTGTGGTGGCAATTTTAAAGTCAGAATAAAAAAGGCTTTAAGTCAACATCTGTTATAAGAGACATGGAAGGACATTATATAATGATAAACAGTCAGTTCAACAAGAAGATATAACAATTATAAATATATAGGCACCTAACATCAGAGCCCAAAATATATAAAGCAAATATTGACAGATTTGAAGATAGAAACAGTCAGTTCAGCAATAATAGTTGGAGACTTTAATACACCTGTTTCAATAATGGACAGAACACCTAGAAAGAATATCAAAAAGGAAATAGAGGATTTTAACAACACTATAAACTAACTAGACTTAATAAACTATATAGAACACTCCATCCAACAACAGTACACTATACTTTCTTCTCCAATTCAAGTGGATCATACTCCAGGATACCATATGTTAGGTTACATAGCAAGCATCAGTGAATTTAAAAGCTTGAAAAGATACAGATGGAAAACTGAAAAATACATAAATATGTGGAAATTAAACAACACACTATTAAGCTATCAGTGGGTCAGGGAAAATATCAAGAGAGAAACTAGGAAATACTTACAGTTGAATGAAAATGAAAGTACAACATACAAAAACTCGTGGGATACAGCGAAGGTAGTCCTCAGAAAGGAAATGTATAGTGGTAAATGCCTACATTATAAAAGAAGAAAGATCTCAAATCAATAGCCTAAGTTTACAACTTAAGGAACTAGAAAAAGAGTAAACTAAGCCTAAGGCTAACAGAAGAGAGGAAATTAAAAAAAAAAAAAAAATCAGAGCAGAAACAAATTAGAGAATAGAAAAACAATAGAGAGAATCAACAAACTCAGAAGTTTTAGTTTTTTTTTTCCAAAGGTGATTAAAACCAACAAATCTGCAGCTAAACTGACAATGAAAAAAAGAGAGAAGATACGAATATCTAAAATCAGAAATAAAACTGAGGAGAGCACAACCAACCCTACAGAAATAAAAAGAATTATGAAAGAATTATATGAACAGCGGTATGCCAACAAATTAGATAACATAGATGAAATGGACAAATTCCTAGAAGTACATAAACTACCTACCTTGACTCAAGAAGAAATAGAAGATCTCAACAGATCTATAACAATTTAAGAGATTCAAACAGTAATCAAAAACCTTCCAACAACAACAAAATGTTCTGGACCAGATGGCTTCACTGGAGATTTCTACCAAACATCTGTAGAAGGAGTGACACCAATCCTTCTTAAAAATTTTCAAAAATAGAAGAGGCGGAAACACTTCATAAATCATTCTATGAAGCAGCATTACTTTCATACCAAAGCCAGACAAAGACAACACAAGAAAACTATAGACCAATATCCCTAATGAATATAAATGCAAAAATCCTCAAAAAAATACTAACTAAATCTGAGACCATATTAAAGGGATTATACACAGTAGTCAAATGGGATTTATGCCAAGAATGGAAGGGTGGTTCAACATTAGTAAATCAATCACTGTAATTAATATGCTAAATTAACAGGACAATAGACCATCTTAATCAACACAGAGAAGGTGTGGAGTAAAGAATTTAGCTTTACACAAAATACGGTGGCCTTTTCCTTGGTTCCTGAGAAATAACCCTTGGAGTACTTGGGGTGACATGGTCTTGTATAGAAAACCCCCAAGAAATTCACAAGAAAACTACTACAGCTGATAAATACATTCAGCAAACTGGCAGAATGCAAGATCAACACACAAAAATCAGGGCACAAGTTCAACAGACAAAACTGAGCACTCTGAAAACAAAATTCAACAAACAATTGCATTTACAATATTATTTAAAAGAATAAAAAACCTAGGGAAAAAATTTAACTGAGGAAGTTAAAGACTTGTACACTGACAACTATAAGACATCACTGAACGAAATTAAAGAAGACTTAAATAAACCGAAAGACACTCCGTGTTCACGGATTGGAAGATGTCAATACCACTCAAAAGAATCTATACATTCAAAACAATCACATCAAAATTCCAATATCCTTCTTTGCAGAAATGGAAAAGCCAATCCTCAGATTTATATGGTACTGCAAGGGGCCGCAAATAGCCAAAGCAATCTTGAAAAAGAGCAAAGTAGGAAGGCTCACAGTCCTTGATTTCAAAACATACATACTATAAAGCTACTGTAATCAAAATAGTCTTGTACTGGTATATCAATAAGCATATAGACCAGTGGAATAGAACTGAGAGTCCAGGAATAAACCTGTACATCTAATAATTGATTTTTTTGACAAGGTTGCTAAATTCATTCAATGGGTATAGAATAATCTTCTTGATAAATGGTGGTGGGACAACTGGCTTTGTACATGCAAAAGAATGAAGCTGGACTGATCCTGCACATCATATATAAAAATTAACTTAAAATCGATTCAAGGACCTACACATAAGAATTAAAGCCCTGAAACTTTTAGAAGAAAACATACGGGTAATTCTTTTGAACCCAGTTTTTAACAATGGATTCTTAGATATGAGACCAAAAGTACAAGCACAAGCAACAAAGTCAAAATAGACAGGCTGAAAGGGCAAATGTATTGGAGATATAGATATATATTTACCACAGCTAAAAATAAATAAGTAAATACAAGATCAGGCAGTATAAGTTTTAAATCATGTTACTTTGTATCTGCAAATTGAGTTTTGTTTTTAATACATTTCTTACTCATTGCTTGTGGAATTTATATTTTTTAACATAATACTTGTTAGGGCTTCTTGAAACATCATAGAATTTGGGCCTGATATAATTTGCTAATGTAGCAAAGCTTTAGTATGTAAAAGATCTACAAAAAGTACTTGGAATAAGAATATTTATGGAACTTACGGATTTCATGTGTTCAGAACATTACAAATCTGGCTTGCTCCATGTCTTTATCTTCATATCCCTTTTGACAATCATTGTCCAAAACCACAGCTTTGATTACTCACTTCTTTTATTCTGTATCTTAGGGCTACAACTAGGACAAATTACTTGAGTTAATGCAGCCACAGTTGTGAGGGAAATACATCATACATCACCAAAGTAATAGCTGGTTTGACCTTGAACAAGAGGTCAATTTTCGCAGGCCAGAATATTTATTATTGAAAACTCACTGTTAGATAATCTGATTCTTCTGCAGTTTTGATGTAAATAGAGCAGTGCCCCTAAATGCCCTTTCCTTCCTAAATACATCAGGAAAACCAGTGGTGACATGACTGAGTTTGATAAGTTTTCTTTCAGCAAGGAACAAAGTCAATGGAGGATGTCCAATGGAAACCACACAGAGGAGAGGATTAACGTGTTATTTAGGAAAAAAAAACTTCCTTCTTCAAGTCTGTGTCCCAAATGTGGATATAATGAATGGTTGTCTGAATTTTTCTTTTGTTTCCATTCTTCTTTTCACTTAGGTTATTTTTCATTACAGAGGTCTTCAGAGGGCTTATTTTAGTCTCAACTGGTTTTTCTTTGTAAGCACCACAAAGAAGGTTTCTAATTTACACTGTTTAATGAAAAGGGTGTATCTCTGCTCACCCACAGAATAGAAGTTTAAGTTTATAAGCTGTATAAGATATGAAAAAGATGACTTTCATGAGGTTGTCTTCTTGAGGTTGTCTTCTTATACTAAAGTTTTAGAAAATCTACTCCACACTATGGTAGAATTTAGGACTAACTGAAGATATTTTATCATTTTCAAATGATTTTTTTTTAGAAATAAATACTCATTGCTGTATCTACACAGAATTTATAATAAAAGCATACCTGTATTTTATTAAGTGGTCCCAAACTGCACCTGTTTTTGTTCTCTTACTAGTTCCCACCAATATTTATATTAGACACATATGTTAAATAGCTACCTTTGCCAGATCACCTGATTCTGTGCACACATTAGTAATTTTTTTCACTCTATATTGAAAAAGCAATCCTTGTTTTCCTAAATTAATTGTTAAAAACCAACTGCTCTACAACATTCGAATAGTCATTTCTTGTATCCTACCAAAGTTATGTGCATTACTTGAACGGGTTTTATTTTAGTAAATTACCCAGCTGTATTGGCTTTTTGCTGTCATTTCATTCATTCTTCATATCTCTACTGGTTCCTAATATACATTAGCTACAGTATTAGGCACTAAATATACTAAAATCAGGATGTCATGGGTCCCTCCCTCAAAGAACATAGTCCTATAATAGATTAAGAAATGAAAAAAAAAAAAAAAAAAAAAAAAAAAAAAAGTTGCCGTCCAGTCAATTCTGATTAAAAAAAAAAAAAAAAAGAAAAGAAAAAAAAATCATAGTGTTGTGTTCAGGGATTAAAAATGTAGAACATTTAGTTATGAAAATACGGGAAAAATACCAGTTCTGCTTGAGGGAAGGGAGAATTGAAAGCCTCTTGCACTAGGGCATTTTGAGTTAGAGATATAAAAGTGAGTAGGCATTAAAAAGGCAAGCAGATACATGTGTGAAAAAAACACAGCTTGAAACAAAGTGGTTCATTCAAAGACTTGGAATATTTATTTTGTATTTCTGTGTGGGAGGGTGATTTTGAACAACGGATTGTGAAACAAATCAATGTTAGCATAAAAGCAGTATGAAGGAGTCAGATTATGATTGACTACATTGTATATTTTATTTGTCCAGCAGAGTTGTGTCTCCTAGGGGTCCACGCTTCTAAAGATTAAGTTTACTCTGTTGACTACTAAGACAAATGCTATGCTCAAGTAAGCGTCTTAAATCTCTCTCTCTCTCTTTTTTAATGGCAAATGGAAATAGACAAGTGGGTTGTTATGGGCTTTCTAAAAATATAGAGTTAGACAGATAGCTGCTGTTGAGTCAACTCTGACGCATGGTGACCTAATTTACATCAGAATGAAAGATTGCCCAGTCCTGCATCACCCTCACAATTCCCAGCATGTTCGAGTGCCTCCTTGTGGCTATTATGCCAGTCCATCTATTATAGATTGAATTGTGTCCTTCAAAAACATGTGCTGGAATTCCCTCTATCTGTGGATGTAATCCAAGTTTGGAATAGGATTTTTTTTTGTTAGGTTAATGAGGCCATATCCGTATAGGGTGGGTCTTAAACCTTGGGACTTTTGACTATAAAAAGAGCACATTAGACACAGCGAGAAGCAAGCAAACACAAATAGGGGGAAAGACAAACGCCATGTGGAGATCACCAAGGAACCAAGGCACCAAAGAATGCCAGTGTTACAGAAGCTGAGGTAAGTGTCTTTCCCCAGAGCAGACAGAGAGCGAGCCTTCTAGAGTGGGTGCCCTGATTCGGACTTCTAGCCTCTTGAACAGTGAGAAAACAAACTTCTGTTCTTTACAACCACCTACTTGTGGTATTTCTGTTCTAGCATTAGGTAAGACACCATCTCACTGAGGTCCTCCCGTGCCCTAAATTAGCACTACATTTCACAAAATATGATGTCCTCCTCTAGAGACTGATCTTTCCTGATGACTTGCCTAAGTAAGCAAGTCAGACAGTGTTCTGTTGTGATCCATAAGGTTCTCACTGGCTAATTTTTGGAACTTCACTGGGCCTTTCTTCCTAGTTTATCTTACTCTGGACGCTCTGCTGAAACTTGTTCACCATGGGTGACCTGGCTGGTAGTTGAAATACTGGTAGCATCACAACACATACAAGCCACCACCACACAACAAACTGACAGATGGGTGGTGGTTTATAAAAATTTAACCTGCATTAAATATAACATTATGAAAATCACGGACTTCTCAGTTTTACAGATAAATGGTTTAATTAGAATAATCAAACATATAATGACTGTAATATGATTTATTTATATGAACTGTATTATTGATTAACTAGAAATTTGTTGTGAAATTAAATAAGATAACGTCTGTAAGACACTTGATTCTGTGCCTGGCATATGGAAAATCTTCACATAATAATGTATTTTAAATAGGTCATTTTGTTTTTCTGAATTGTAATAAAAAACACACTTTATATCATTTGTTACCGCTATATTGAAACACCCAAAATTATAACAACGATTTATTATTTCTCGTGATTCTGTGGGCTGACTGGACAGTTCATTAGTTTGTCTCACTCAGAATCACTCTTGTACTGACATTCAGCTGTGTTTGTACCTGGGTTGTTGACCAAGCTGTCATAATTCCTCTACACATGGCATCTCTACGTAGTTTTAGCTTCGACTTCCATTATTATTTTTTAAACCAGATATTTTATTTTGTTGTTGTTGTTAGGTACCATCAATGGGTTCTGACTCACAGCGATTCCAACAGCACGAAACGTTGTTCAGTCTTGTGCCACCCTCACAAGAGTAGGTATGTTTCAGCCCTTTGTTGAAGCCACTGTGTCAATCCAACTCATTGAGGGTCTTCCTCTTGTTCACTGACTCTCTACTTTACCAAGCATGATATCCTTCTTAAGGATTGGTCCCTCCTGATAACATGTCCAAAGTAAGTAAGATGAAGTCTTGCCATCCTTGATTCTGAGGAGCGTTTTGGGTGTACTTTTTCCAAGACAGACTGATTTGTTCTTCTGGTACTCCATGGTATATTCAATATTCTTTGCTAACACCATAATTCAAAGACATCAGTTCTTCTTCAGTCTTCCTTTCTATTTTACTCTTTTTAAATAGATTTCAGGTCTCTGCTGAAATTCTCCATTTACCCTCTATTTCTGTATGCTTGTTTATCATAGTTATTTTAAATAACTCTGATGACAGTCATTAACATGTGCATCTGTTCATGTTGTCTGTTTTTTTACTTTGTTTTTAGTCATTTGTTTCTTTAGCATGCTTCTGAATTTTTATAGAATGTTAGACTTTGGGTATGAAAAAATTCTGCCAAGTTTTCTTGATGTCATCCTCCTTCGAAGACAGTTGACTTTTGTTTAGGCAAGAAGATAATGTACACACAGGTTTTTGATCCTATTGAAAGTTAGCTTCAGGCTTTGTTATTGTTGGTCTATTTCCTTTTTTCTCTTAATTCAAGGACATGGCCCATATTTCAGCATAAATTTTTTCTGGGGTCTCAGCTTAGAATATGGAATGTTTACAAATATTATGAGCTAAAAATCATATAGAATAATACAAACTACTGAAACAAAAGAAATTGAGGAATCTTATATCCTGACAATACATTATTCAGAAATTATGTTAAAAATATACTAGCAAACATGGAAAAATGTAGAGAGTATATCATCCTAGCATACCATTTAAGGAAAATACCTCAGAGAAAATGTAATCTGAAACACTTACTGATTCAAAAGACTTCTCATGGTCTAGTATGATAAAGGAGAGAAGAGAATGTGATGACTATTTAATGTTTAAGTGTAATGAAAGTGCAATATAAAGATTCATTAACAGAAAATAATAAAATGGCAACTGTAATAGTAGTTTAAAACTTAGAGTAATGACTATGTCAGGAAAATTGAACAGTATGGCATCATGAGAAGAGAGAAAAGAGGTAAAAGCAGTTCAAGAGACTCACCTAAAATGGTAAGAGATAGGGATGGAGGACGGAAAAGGAAGTAACTATTCTAAAAAAAATATTGTCTTATTTATGCTTATTTGTGTAGTACATGGTAGGGAAAATGGGCACAGAGGTAGAGGAAATAAAGAGCATCACTGGAACAAGGATTCATCTTTTCCTTCTTAATAGGAAAAAAGTCAATCTGAAGAATTTTTATTTTACTAAGAAGCCATATATTTCCTCTAGTTGCTCAAAGTTCTTCTTGTGTTCTCATAATTTTTGCTTTATGCATTTGGCAGTTATGTTTCATATATATAACTCTATAATTTTTATTTCTTCTTTTATTGTACTTATCATTACATAATATTTACTTGCATTGTTTACTGACTTTAGTTTACATCTGTCTAAAGTCTCTCCACCTAACTATTTTTAAACATTCTTTGTCACCTAATCTGGCTCTGTATTTTAGTGGGATTTTTTCCTCCACTCACATTAAATATATGACAGATATATTTCACTTTTATACACTGTCATGTATATTATATTGTTTCTTATCTTTATTAAAATTATTTTTGATGATATGACTGTGCTGTTGTGCATTATGTATTCCCTCTAAGTTAGTTTAGAAGATCTACTATTCCCTTTTACTCTTTTTTATCTTAATTTTCCCTAACCCACTTCTTTGCATGATTCATTTCAAAATAGAACACTTTATAGTGAAAACTTAGGGGAAAATCCATGTCTTTGAAACTGCTGGCACGTTTCCTTTGAGATGAATGTTGTTGATAGCATTTGAAGGTACAATGTTAACAATTACTTCTCAACCAGAATATACCTTCCCAGATCCCCCCTCCCTTTTTTTTTTTTTTTTTTCCCATCATGGGGAGAGATGAAAGATTAATTCTGGTTCTCACGGTATCACCACGACAAAATGGTTACAATGCCAGCTGCATCTAAAGAGAGAGAATGTGCCAACACAGCAGGTTTATAACGAACGCTGTACCTCTATGCTTTAGCTGTCATTGACTTCATGCTTCTTGTGGTTTGTTGTTAGCTGCTGTAGAGTCGGTTCTGACTCATAGTGACCCTATAGAACTGAGTAGAACTGCCCCATAAGGTTTCCAAGAAGTGGTTAGTGGATTTGAACTGCTGACCTTTTGTTTAGCAGCTGAGCTCTTAACCACTATGCCACCAGGGCTCCAAAAGCTGTACTTATGTGAACAGACAAGGGGTTGTCTAGGACATGAACCCGGGACCTCTTGCACCCTAACAGAGAATCATACCACTAGACCAACAAGCCACTCATCCTTCTTGGAGGTCAAAAAATAAGTGTTAGAGCCCGTAACTGGTTGAAAAACATGCAATTCTCTTAAATGTGAAGTTGACATAGTGGAGAATATGGATAAAATTACATGTTGACCTATTTTTAAAGCCCTCATTTACACCTGCATCACTTTCAAATGTTTCAAAGGATCTGTCCTATATATTTTTTAGGCCAGAATAGCTGCATAATTACTGGTTCTCCTGATAGCTGAGCTAATTTTTGCATTTCAATAAAGCATAGTTATAAATAGTTACTAATGATTTTTTTTGGAAGACTTGATGGCTCCTAGCTAACTATACTTATTAATTATCTAATCATTCCAAGCTGTTTGATTTTCTCAAGAGGAAGATGGTACAGGAAGTCAAACAATTTACAGCTTGAGTCTGTAGATGTAGTAACAAGATAAAGCATGGATCACGTGTATTTACCTCAGGCAAAGCTGTCGCAATGATGTATAATAATTATGCTAGCTAGGCTGTATCAACTCAGGTTCCTTAGAAACGTATGCAAATGATGAATATTATACAACTTTGTTCCCATTGCAGAAATAGAGAAGCAATGCTAAAAAACTTTGAGGCAGACAGAAAAAACCAAAAACCAAAAATTTGAATATATTCACCAAGGCAAGCTGAGTTATGCTGTGGTAACAAGAAATCCTCAAATTTTAATGGATTAACATAGAAATTATTATTATTATTACTCACATAACTTGTCCAGTGCAAGTTGATCAAGTAGCATTGCCGCCACGGCAGTTTGTAGCCCCAGGATGATGCAATAGCCACTACGCAGAATATTGCCTTTTCCCTACCAGTGAATAAAGGCTTCTGGAGCGTCTCACATCAGTAACTAAATGTTCTTTTCATAACAACATTATTTACATTCACAACTCATTGGCCAGAAATGGTCATGTGGCCTTATAGGGTAATTATTTGATGGGAAGTACTA
The DNA here is from genome assembly GCF_000243295.1 of Trichechus manatus latirostris. Classification (NCBI taxonomy): domain Eukaryota; kingdom Metazoa; phylum Chordata; class Mammalia; order Sirenia; family Trichechidae; genus Trichechus; species Trichechus manatus. The sequence goes on from NW_004444217.1 coordinate 1,199,577, forward strand.
ACTACCTCATCTCACCAAGTATGTATACAATGCATGTTACTGTTCTTTATATTTGCCTTATGAACATGTAAGTCTGAGTTTCCTAATATCCTCAATAAGTGTTATATTCTGTTGTCTTGGAGATTGTGTAGCGGGTGACCGGTCAAATCCTATTAGTTAATCATGACCAGTACTATGGAAGTGACCACGGGATAGTTCCTTAGACTTACCTGGGGTAAATTATTTGTTTTATTAACACATGACAAATTGCTTTGTAAAAACAAAGGTTTTGATAGAAAAAAAATAACAAAAGTATAAACAAGATTAAAAAATGAAAATAGGAATAACCTGGATATATTCCCTTTCTTAACAAAATAATAGCTAAACAATACTAGGGAATTTAATTTAGGATTTATTTAAATGTCTTAATTTGTACAGATAACTCTTATTTACTTATGATCTTAAGTTGTATGGATGCCTGATTTATCCTAAAAGTGTTTTACCCCATGTACATAAATTAATGAAACAAAATACCATGATAAGAAGAAGTCACAAATTACTTTTCCAAGGGCATATTCCTCACACTTTCAGAACTCATTAACAAAGATGTTTGTTTATAATAGCACTATTCATTCATGAACCCACCTAGTAGGACTATTATTACTTGAGAAGTGAGTGGGGCTATGAGTGGGCCAAGACAATATCCAGATTCCCTGTTTGGATCATAGAAACAATGCTTCCATTATCAAAACTGGCGTGTGTTAAATGACTGAAACTGATTAAATACACAATAAAAGGATAGTGAAACGGCTCTTTTTAAATAAATAATTTTCATCAAAAGAACTATGTACATGTATTGTAATTTTATGTTGCTCTGTTCCCTATCTAAAGTATTTAAATATCAGACTGAAAAATATTCAGTGGAAGTCAAAGTATAAATTAAAGACCATTATCTTAGAGAAGATTCCTTCTGAATTGGATGTCTTCCAAACACTTTAACTTTCAAAACAGCTCAAACTAAACATCTAAAGTGCATTTATGTTCCCTCACACAAAACAATTCTTTTTTCTTATCCTATATACTATACCCTCCCAATTGCCTGAACCACCTTTAATTAATCCTTGACTTCTTTTCCTCATATAGTACACCCAGTCATCCAGTATCTTCTGTAAACCTCACCTCCTTAGTATGTCAAAAAAAGTATACTCGGTGTAATTAAAATCTACTAATTATTTTTAATTGTGCAAATAATCTGCTTAGAAACCATTTGGTTCTTCTTTATATCCTTTTTTCTTTTCTAGAACTTTCTTTCCATTTATTTCAAGAATGCGAAAGAATATAGTAGATGGACTATTCCTCTTCCCTTGAACTATTTAACATATGATTGCTAGTTGAAACCAAAAAAATTTACATTGACTTAAGTGGTTTTTAATGCATTTATACGTTATACAAAGGACGACTATAATAAAAAGGGTAAAGGATAAAGCAAACTATATAATGGCAAGTTTTCTCATTCTATTTGAAGGATTAAAATTTATTTTCTAAATAGAAACGCTTTTCACTTACCTGTGAAAAGCTAAGTATGTATATTGTAATTCCTAGAACAACCACTAAAAAACAACAGCAGCATCATCAACAACAGTCACCACTATCAACAAAAATATATACAAAATAATATAAACAAAAACACAATAGAGACGATATAGAACAGGACGCTACATGAGTAGCTTCATGCTCCCATCACTCCACAAAACAAACAAACAAAAAAAGCAGAAACTGGCAAAACCAAATTTGTCAGAACTCTGAACCTAATCAAAGGGCTAAAGCAACTAAGAAAATGCTAAATAGAGAAAAAGGTGATGTCAAAAGGGTAGGAAAGCTTTGGTGTTTTTCTATGTCTCATTCTACCCTTTCCCTGACTGGGTACCGTCTTAAGGCTGCACTGGCCTGCATACCCCCAGAGAGGGAGCCTGGTCTCTGGTTTCAGAGAGAGTAAGGGAAGATTTATTTGAAAATTACTTTGTGTGTCTCAGGGTTGCCTGATGGGTTGAAGCAAGGTGCTCATCTCAGTTCAACCTATCTCTGAGCTCAGGCATTTTGAAAGGGAGGTGGGCAATACCTGAAGGCTGTAAATATCTTTAGCTGCCTGGGAATAAAAAGTGAGATTAAGGCATAAAATAAACATCTAAGTTCTAGAAGGAGCCTTAGAGGAACAGTAGTTAAGAGCTCGGCAGCTAACCAAAAGGTCAGCAATTTGAATTCACCAGTCACTCCTTGGAAACCCTATGGGGCAGTTCTTCTCTGTCCTGTAGGGTTGCTATGAGTTGGAATTGACTTGATGGCAATGGATTTGGTTTTGGATTTTAAGGTCTGGAAAGATAAGCCAGAAAGAAAGATTCTTCGCAAAAATAGGATATTTAAAAGCACCACGTATATGGAGGAATTGAGAAAACCATATGCATGCCTGCAGCAAGACATGTGATCAGAAATTTCCTGAGAAGACTCTACATGTTCACCTTGAGCTGATCTCTAGACTCAGTGAAAGCCTAGTGTTGAAGAATTGCTCCAGCACAAAGCCAATCTGCAAACACCAAGAGAAGTTCCCCCCCTCCACCCCTTGAATTCAAGGAAATTTCTATCAAAACACTAGCTGAACAAAAGCTAAGGAATGGAGATTCACTGTCAACACACAGTCAGAAAAGCTATATTTGCATAAATAGTTGAGGGAAGTCACTATACAAATTTACTGCTACAACCTTCAGCAGTTAAGAAAAACAAACAAAAAGCAGGGGAAAAAAAAAAAAGCAAGGAACCCTGGGTAAGAGGGAGAATCTGATTTCCAGTGACATAAAAATATAATATTCAAGTGTCCGGTTTTCAACAAAAAATATCAAGGCATATAAAGAAACAGAAAGGATGGCTATTCCAATGAACAAAATAAGGGGACAGAAACTGTCCCTGTGGAAGCCCAGATAATGGGCTTATTAGACAAAAATTTTAAAAAAACAGCACTAAATATGCTCAAAAGTTTAAGGAAAACAAAAAACTGAAGAAAAGCAGGAAAGTTACGTGTTAATAAAATGAAAATATTAATGAAGATATAAAAATTATAAAAATGAATCAAATAGAAATATCAGAGCTGAAAAGTACAATAACTAAAATGAAAAATTCATCAAAGGGGTCCAAAGCAGATTTAAGCATGCAGAAGAATTAGCAGTCTTGAAGGCTGGACATTTGAAATGTTCAAGTCTGAGGAGCAAAAAGAAAAAAGCAAACAGAGTCTAAGAGGACTAACATACACATTATGGAAAAGAGCAGGAAGAGAAAAAAATTTGGAAGAAACAATGGCCCCAAATTTTCCAAATTTAAAGAGATACATTAATCCACACATTCAAGAATCTCAACAAACCTCAAGAAGGATAAACTGAGAGATCCACGCCAGACACCTTATAATCAAATTCTTGAAAACCAATGATAAAGAGATAATCTGAAAGTGGCAAGAAAGAAGAAAACCATCTGTACAGGGATGCTCAGTAAAATTAAGCAACAATACATAAAGGTTGGCAATTTGAATCCATCCAGAGATGCCTCTGAAGAAAGGCCTGTCAACCTACTTCTTAAAAGTGATAGCCATTAAAAACTCAATGGAACACAGTTCTGTCCTGAAACACATGAGGTCTTCGTGAGTCATAATCAACTTGACTGCAACTACTTTTTTTTTTTGTCTCCTCAGAAACCATGGAGGCCAGAAGGCAGTGGGATGACATATTTAAAATGCTAAAAGAAAAAAAAAATAATCAACTAAGAATTTTATATCCGGCAAAACCCATTGCCACCCATTACCATGGGGTCAATTCTAATTCATAGCAACCCTACAGGACAGAGTAGAACTGCCCCATACAGTTTCCAGTGAGCAGCCAGTGGATTCGAACTGCCAGCCTTTTGGTTAGCAGCCACGCTCTTAACCACTGTGCCATCTGGAAAAACAGTCCTTTATAAATAAGAGTATAATTAAAACAGCCTCAGATAAACAAAAGCTGAAGGAGGTCAGTAGACTGCCCTACAAGAAATGCTAAAGGTAGTCCTATAGATTGAAATGAAGGGACACCAATGAGTGACTTGAAGACGTATGGAGAAATCATGGTCTCCAATAAAGGTTATTACAGGCAAATACAAAGGCTAGTTTTATTGTATTTTTTTTTGCTTGTAAGTCAACTTATTATGCCCTACATTATTTAAAAGTCAAATGCACATAAAATTATAAAGTTATATTATTCTGCACACAACATATAAAGATGTAGTTTGTGACAACAACAGAAAAGGAAGAGGGAGGAACAGTATAGCAACAGAGTGTTTGTATGTTATTGAAGCTAAGTTGGTATTAATTAAACTAGGTTTTTATGAATTGGAATCAACTCAACAGCAAGGGGTTTTTTGGTTTATAAATTTAGGGTGTTAAATATAATCTCAATGGTACCCACAAGAAAAATATCTAAAATTATATATATACACAAAAAGAGACAAGAGGGAAATCAAAATGGTTCACTACAAAATAAATAAACAAAAAAAAAAATAAATACAGCTAAACACAAAAGAAGGTAGTGCTGGAAGAAATAACGGACAAGAAAGATATAAGACACAGAGGAAATATATAGCAAAATGAAAGAAGTAAGTCCTTCCTTATCAATGATTACTTGAAACCTAAATGGTTTAACCTCTCCAATCAAAAAGATTCTTAGATGTGGGATCAACTGTAAGAAGAACAAAAGAAAAAATACATAAATTGTACTTTATCAAAAGAAAAACTTTTGCTCATCAAAGAACATCAAGAAAGTGAAAAGACAATCCACAGACTGGGAGAAAATATTTTCAAATTTTATATCTGATAAGTGTCTACTATCTAGAATACATAAAGAACTCCTACAACTAAACAACCAAAAGACAAACAACCCAATTAAAGAATTAGCAAAAAAAAAAACAAAACTTGAAAACACATTTCTCCAAAGAAGATATAAAAATACCCAATCAACACATGAAAAGATACTCAATATCATTAATCATTAAGGAAATGCAAATCAAAATGTCAAAAAGATACCACTCTACCCACACTATGATGGCTATTATGGCAGGAAAAACTAAAATAACAAGTGTTTGTGAGGATACGGAGCAATGGAATTCCTTCCGCATTGCTAGTGGGACTATAAAATGTTGCATCTACTGTGATAAACAGTTTGACAGTTCCTCAGGTATTTAAACATAGAATTACCTTATGATTTAACAATTCCACCTCTGGGTATATACTCAAAAGAAGTGAAAGCAGGAACCCAGATACTTGTATACCAATGTTCACTGCAGCATTATTTGCAATAGTCATAAAGTGGAAAAAACCCAAGTGTCCATCAACAGATGACTAGATAAACAAAATAGTATATATATGTCTTAGTCTTCTAGCACTGCTGTAACAGAAATACCACAAGTGGATGGTTTTAATGAAGAGAAGTTTATTTCGTCACAGTCAAAGTAGGCTAAAAGTCCAGTTTCAGGGTGTCAGCTCCAGGAGAAGGCTTTTCCTCTCTGTCAGCCTTCTCTTCGGTGTTCCCCCGGACTAGGAGCTTCTTGGCGCAGGGAACCCTGTCCAAAGGACGTGCTCTGCTCCCGGCACTACTTTCTTGATGGTATGAGGTCCCCCTGTCTCACTGCTCACTTCCTTTATATCTCAAGAGATTGCCTCAGGACAATCCAGTCTTGTAGATCAGCTCCTGCCTTACTAACACAACTGCCACCCATCCTCCCTCATTAACATCATAGAGACAGGTTTACAACATACAGGAAAATCACACAGTACCAGGAATCATGGCCTAGCCAAGTTGATACACACGTTTTTTGGGGTACATAATTCAAACCATGACAATATACAATGGAATATTATCCAGCCATAAAAGGAAATAAATCTCTAATATATGCTACTACATGGATGAACCTTGAAAACAGTATGCCAATGGAATGAGCCAGACACAAAAAGACAAATACTGTATGATTCCATTTATATGAACCATCCAAAATAGACAAATACAGAGAAATAGAAACTGGATTAGATTAGTGGTTATCATAGATTGGGGGAGGGTGAGTGAGCAGCTATTTCTTATTGGGGTCTGAGTTTCTGTTCAGGGTGATGAAAAGGTTTTGGAAACAAGTGGTGGTGCTGGTTGTACAACATTGGGAGTGTGACTGATGCCACTGCAATATACATGTCTTAGTCATCTAGTGCCGCTCTAATAGAAATACCACAAGTGGATGGCTTTAACAAAAGAGAAGTTTATTCTCTCACAGACCAGTAGGCTACAAACCCAAATTCAGGGCATCAGCTCCAGAAGAAAGCGTTCTTTCTCTGTCGGCTCCGGAGGAAGGTTCTTGTGATGCATCAATCTTCCTTTGGTCTGGAAGCATCTCAGCACAGGAACCTCAGGTCCAAAGGATGCGCTTTACTCCGGCACTGCTTTCTTGGTGGTAAGAGGATCCCATGTGTCTCTGCTTACCTCTCTCTTTTATATTTCAAAAGAGATTGGCTTAAGACACTCTCCAGTCTTGTAGACCTCATCAGTATAACCTCATCATAGTGATAGAGTTTACAACACATAAAGCAATTACATCAGATTACACAATCATACAATACTGGGAATCATGACCTAGCCAACTTGACAAATATTTTTGGGGGACACAATTCAATCCATGACAATACATTTGAATATGTTTAAAATGACATAATGTATGTTGTGTATATTTTACTACAATAAAAAAACACAATTGACAAAATAAAATACAAAAAAAGTGTTTAAATGACCCAAAAGGAGAAAAAAAAAGGAAGCAAAGAAACAAAAAATAAGTCTTAAAACGAAATAGATCAATAATTCCATAAAATGTAAATGATCTAAACACACCAATTAATAGATGTCAAAAGATAAACCAACTATATTCTATCTACAAGAAACTCAGTTAAAATATATAATTAGTCAAGTTAACAGCAAGCAATGGAAAAAATGTACTATATAAAAGAAAGTTTAACTGCTATAATAATATCAGACAAAGTAGACTTCAGAGCAAAGAAAGCCTTCTTCTGGAGCTGATATTCTGAATTTGGACTTGTAGCCTACTGGACTGTGAGAGAATAAACTTCTCTTTGTTAAAGCTATCCACTTGTAGTATTTCTGTTAGAGCAGCACTAGACGACTAAGACAGAATTTGGTACTAAGAGTGGGGTGCTGCTCTAACAGATACCTAAAATATGGAAGTGGTTTTGAAAAGAGAGAGATAGCATACAATGATTAAAGAGTCAGATGTCAAGAAGGCATAGAAATCCTCAATGTGTATACACTTAACCATAAAGGTAAAAATACATAAAACAAAAAAAAGATGGAATGTAGACAATAGACAAATTCACATTTATAGTTGGAGACCTCAACATAGCTCTCTCAGAATTTGATTGAGTTAATATAGATAAAACAGCAAGAATACAGACAATTAACCAAGTGGATATAATTAACATTTATAGAATACTCTATCCAACAACAAAAGAAAACAATTTATTTTCAGGTGCACATAGAACATTCACCAAGATAGATCAGATTCTTGGTCATAAAGCAAATCTTAACAAATATTAAAAAATTATCATAGAAAGTGTATTCTCTGACCATAATGGAATCAACCTACAAACCAACAACAGAGATAACAGATTTAGCAGCACACTTTTAACTAATTCATGGTCAAAGACAGTTTGAAGGAAAATTAGATAATATTATGGACTAAACAAAAATGAAAATACAATGCATCAAAATGTATGGAATACAACTATAACAGTGCTTCAAAGCAATTTTTTATAATTAAATACTTATATTAGAAAAGAAAAAAAGGCAGGAATTAACAATACAAGTTTCCACCTTAGTAAACTAGAATGTGTAAAATAAACTTAAAGCAAGGATAAGAAAGGAAATAATAAAAGTAAGAGCAGAATTCAATCAAATTGAAAACAGAGAAACACTAGAGAAAAATCAAGCAAACCAAATGCAAGTTATTTGAAAAGAACAATAAAATTTTTAAATCTCAATAAAAAATTACACAGAGAAACAGTGAGAAAATGAATCACCAATATCAGTAATGAAAAGAGATACCACCAAAGTCTCTATAGATATGATAAAAAGTAAGGAAAATTAAAAACTCTAAGCACATAAGTACAAAAACTTAGATGAAATGGATCGTCTCCTTGAAAACCACAGGCTGTAAAAACTCACAGATGAAATAATTAACCTGAAGAGTCCTATAATTATTAAAGAAATTGAAATTGTAGTTCAAAACATTCTGAAAAAGAAATCTCTGAGCAAATTCTACTAAATATTTGAAGAAAAATTAACACCAAATCTCTGTAACTGTCCATTAGAAAATTGAGACTATGCTTTGCAGTTCATTTTATGAGATCAAAATTACCCTGATAATGAAAACTAAGCAGAGACATTACAACGAAAGATACCTACAAAACAACATCCCTCACTAACATGGATGCAAAAAAATTCTCATCAAACATTACAGCACGACCAAATGGGGTTAATCATAAGATTTCAAGGTGTATTCAGTATTCAAAAGCCAATGTAATCCACCTATTAACAGTTGTCTTACTTATCTAGTGCTGCTAAAACAGAAATACCACAAGTGGGTGGCTTTAACAAAGAGAAATTTATTCTCTCACAGTCTAGGAGGCTAGAAGTCTGAATTCAGGGCATCAGGTCCAGGGGAAGACTTTCTCTCTCTGTTGGCTCTGGGGGAAGGTCCTTGTCATCAATCTTCCTGTGGTCTAGGAGTTTCTCAGCACAAGAACCCCAGGTCCAAAGGATGCGCTCTCTCCTGGCTCGTGTTTCTTTGTGGTATGAGGTCCCCTTCTCTCTCTGCTTGCTTCTGTCTTCTATATCTCAAAAGAGACTGACTCAAGACACAACCGAATCTTGTAGATTGAGTCCTGCCTCATTAACATCATAACAGTAGGACTTACAACACATAGGAAAATCACATCAGATGACAAAATAGAAAAATCACACAATACTGGGAATCATGGCATAGCCAAGTTGACACACATTTTTTGGGGACATAATTCAATCCATAACAACAGTCTAAACCAGAGGTTGGCAAAGTATGGTCCCATGGCAAAATATGGTCATGGTTTATTTATTTATGGACTGTGACCTAAAAGGGATTTTTACATTGTTAATGGATGGTTAAATTTTTAAAAAATATAAGAATATACTAAGGAGATCATGTGTGGCCCACAAAGTCTAAAATATTTGTTTCCTTATAGAACAAGTTTGTGGAACCCTGGCCTAAATAAGAAAAATCACATGATCATATCAATTGGGCAGAAAAAACATTTGACAAAATTTAGCACCAATTGGCAATAAAAACTCACAGAAAACAAGATATAGATTGCAAATTCTGCAGCTTGATAAAAGGCAGTGTCCTGGATTGAATTGTGTCCCCCCAAAATATCTGTCAACTTGGCTAGGTCATGATTCTCAGTATTGTATGATTGTCTACCATTTTGTAATCTGATGTGATTTCCTTATATGTTGCAAATTCAATCACTATGATCTAATAAGATGGATTAGCAGCAGTTATACTGATGATGTTTACAAGATTAGATAGTGTCTTAATCCAATCTGTTTTGAGAAACTCCCAGACCAAGGGAAGACTGATGCATCACAGGGACCTTCCTCCGGAGCCGACACAGAGAGAATGCCTTCTCCTGAAGCTGACGCCCTGAATTTAGACTTGTAGCATACTGGATTGTGAGAGAATAAACTTCTCTTTGTTGAGGCCATCCACCTGTGGTATTTCTGTTAGAGCAACGCTAGATGACTAAGACAGGCAGCTATAAAAACCTTACGGTGAATATACATAATGGGTCATCAGAAACAAGTCAAGGAGGTCTACTCTCCTCGCTCTGAATTGAATATTTTACTGGGATCCCAAGTCTGTACACAGGAAGGTTTAAAAAAAAAGGTATTCAGATTGGAAAGTAAGAAATAAACTAAAGTCCCTATTTGCAGGCGACATTATTATCTATGTAGACAATCCCAAGGAAGTAAAAGAAAACAAAAAATAATAATCTTCTACAACTAATGATTGAGTTTATCAAGGTTACAGGACACAGGGTCATCACACACACACATACACAAAATCAATCTTATGTGTATATACTAGCACAGACAAAAGGAAACAGAAAAACAAATACAAGTGGGGAAAAAGCAGTCGTTTATTGAGAATTTACTGTGAGAGCAGAATTTTGTACCTTATAATGTTATCATAACCCCCATTCGTTTTAGCAAAATTGACAGTAATAAGAGGTGTAAGTGAATACATGTGGAATAACAAGGATAACACAAAGGAAGAAGCAGCGGCATTACTAGGGGAATTCAGGAGGTGCAGAGCACACTGTGTGACACGTCGCACACAGTTTGCACTTTTTATCAGAAGGGATCAGCCCCTGGAGAAGGACATCATGCTTGGTGAAATGGAGGATCAGCAAGAAAGAGGAAGACCCTCGAGATGGATTGACCCAGTGGCTGCGACAATGGGCTCAAGCATAACAAAGATTGTGAGGATGGCATGGGACCAGGCAGTGTTTTGTCCTGTCGCACACGTGGTCTCTATGAGTCAGAACTGACTCAACGTCACCTAGCAACAAGAACAACAAGAGGGCAGTAACTGCACTCCACCTCCTTGTAGCTTTCCCTCTAGTGCCTCTTCTAAATATCACGGACTTTACAGTTTGTATCTGCTTTCTTTATGTTACTTCTTCCCAGTGGTGTCACTAGGGTTGCCATCACCAGCGCAGTAACTCCTGTTGCCATGGACCTCCTCTCGCACCAGACTGTACAGAACCTTAGTAATGTTTTTCATGCTAATACTACTGTTAGGCAGTAATTCCCATATATTACTCCTTCTTTTCCTTTAATTATTGATTCATTCTCAAAAAAGTTATTGATATAGATTCACAAATACTAATTACCACAATATTGTACCTACAACACCAGAAAATGTGACAAAATCAGCAACTATAAAAACATTAGCAGCAACAAAAACAACAGCATGTGTTGGCAGCAGGTGCAGATGAAACCAAGTAATTTGAAGCATCTTTGTAACTGGGTAATAACAACAGCTCTGGCTGGAGCACATTAGAAGGTTCAAAAAGTAAATTAGCATAGAGTTTTATCCTTGTAAGTATATTGACATACGTAAACGAGGCTTTCAAAAAATGTTTTTGCTGTTATAACTAACTACAGAGATATTTTTATAAAAAACTAAAAATTCCTGTGGAAATACTGCACAAAAATTTTATAGACTGTCATTTTGTAGTCTAGCCATCCTCCCTTCCAATGAGCATTCTAGCAGTACTTCTTCCAAGACAGATTCGTTTGTTCTTCAGGCAGTACATGGTATATTCAATGTTCTTTGCCAACACCATAATTCAAAGGCATCTGTTCTTCTTCAGTCTTCCTTATTCATTGTCCAGCTTTCACATGAATATGGCGATTAAAAACACCATGGCTTGGGTCAGGTGCACCTTAGTCCTCAAAGTAGCATCTTTGTTTCTTAACACTTTTTAAAGTAGTCTTTGTAGTAGATTTGCCCAATGCAATGTGTGGTTTGATTACTTGACTGCTGCTTCCATGGGCACTGAGTATGGATCCAAGTAAAATGAAATCCTTGACAACTTCAATCTTTTCTCTGTTTATCATGATGTTGCTTATTGGTCCAGTTGTGAGGATTTTTGTTTTCTTTATCTTGAGGTATAGTTCATACTGAAGGCTGCAGTCTTTAATCTTAGTCAGTAAGTGCTTCAAGTCCTCTTCACTTTCAGCAAGCCAGGTTGTGTCATCTGCATATTGCAGATTGTTATTGAGTCTTCCTCCAATCCTGATGCCACGTTATTGTTTATATAGTCCAGCTTTTTTGATTATTTGCTCAGCATACAGATTGAATAAGTATAGTGAAAGGATACAACCCTGACATACACCTTTCCTGACTTTAAGCCACGCAGTATCCCCTTCATCTGTTCAAAACACTGCCTTGTCTGTGTAAGTATATGTTCCACACGAGCACAACTTAGTGTACTGGAATTCCCATTCTTAGCAATGTTATCCATAATTTGTTATGGTCCACACGGTCAAATGCCTTTACACAGTCAATAAACCACAGGTAAACAACTTTCTGGTATTCTCTACTTTCAGCCAAGATCCATCTGACATCAGCAATGATATCCCTTGTTCCATGTCCTCTTCTAAATCCGGCTTGAATTTCTGGCAGTTCTCTGTCAATACCCTGCTACAACAGCTTTTGAATGATCTTCAGTAAAATTTCACTTATGTGTGATATGAATGATATTGTTCGATAATTTCTGCATTCTGTTGAATCACCTTTCTTTGGAATGGGCACAAATATGGGTCTCTTCATATTTGTTGGCCAGGTAGCTGTCTTCCAAATTTCCTGGCATAGATGAGTAAGCATTCCTAGCACTGCATCCTTTTGTTGAAACATCTCAATTGGTATTCTGTCAATTCCTGGAGCCTTGTTTAGCGGCAATGCCTTCAGTGCAGCTCAGACTTATTCCTTCATTACCACTGGTTCTTGATCATATGCTACCTCCTGAAATGGCTGAGTGTCGACCAATTCTTTTTGGTACAAGTGATTCTCTGTATTCCTTCCATCTTATTTTGATGCTTCCTATGTCATCTAATATTTTCCCTGTAGACACTTTCGATATTGCAACTCGAGGCTTGAGTTTTTTCTTCAGTTCTTTCAGCTTGAGAAATGCCCAGCGTGTTCTTTCCTGTTTTGCCAGGTCTTTGCACGTGTCATTATAACTTTACTTAGTCTTTTCAAGCCACCCTTTGAAATCTTCTGTTCAGCTCTTCTACTTCATCATTTCTTCCTTTCGCTTTGCTACTCTACATTCAACAGTAATTTTCAGAGTCTCTTCTGACATCCATTTTGGTTTTTTCTTTCTTTCTTGTCTTTTTAATGACCTCTTGCTTTCTTCATGTATGATGCCCTTGATGCCATTCCACAAGTCGTCTAGTCTTCGGTCGTCAGCGTCTAATGCATCAAATTTATTCTTGAGATGGTCTCTAAATTCAGGTGTGATATAGTCAAGGTCGTACTCTGGGACTTATGGACTTGTTCTAATTTTCTTCAGCTTCAACTTGAACTTGTGTATAAGCAATTGATGGTCTTTTCCACAGTCCATCCTTTGCCTTGTTCTGACTGATGATACTGAGCTTTTCCATCTTCTTTCCACAGATGTGGTCGATTTGATTCCTGGGTATTTCATTTGGTAAGGTCCATGTGTATTGTCACCGTTTATGTTGTTGAGAAAAGGTATTTGCAGTGAAGAAGTGGTTGTCTTGCAAAGTTCTGTCATGTGATTTCCGGCATCATTTCTATCACCAACGCTATATTTTCCAACTACCAATCCTTCTTCGTTTCCAACTTCCGGATTCCAATTGCCAATAATTATCAACGCATCTTGATTGCATGTTTGATCGAATTCAGACTACAGAAGTTGCTAAAAATCTTTAATTTCTTCATCTTTGGCCTTAGTGATTGGTGTGTAAACTTCAATAATAGTTGTATTAACTGGTCTTCCTTTTAGGAGTATGGATATTATCCTGTCACTGACAGTGTTGTACTTCGGGATAGATCTTAAAATGTTCTTTTTGATGATGAACGTGATGGCCTTCCCGTTCAATTTGTCATTTCCTGCATAGTAGACCATGTGATTGCCTGATTCAAAATGACCTATCCCAGTCCCTCTTATTACCCGCTAAAAAGATAAGTTTGCTTCTAGGATGTCACCTGGAAGTGACTTTGACTTTGAGATGGAGTGTAAAGTTTCCCAGAAATTTTGCTTATCTGGCTTTGTGCCCCCACTTCTTTTTGATGATTTAAATGCAGCCCCTGTGAAAAAATGTGATAAAACAAACAAAAATAAAATAAAATAAAAGGTGAGGTACCTGCGCTTTGTCTCTGGAATACTTACTGTCGACCTTTCCCTTTGACACCTATCACGTTAACTTCCTTGGCTGGTCTTCCATGTTTAGTTTTTAGTTTTTAGCTAGTGAAGAACTCTTGGCCCTTTGGAGTGGTGAAGCCCCTGTAACCCTCTCTCTTATTTTCCCACCTTATGACGGAAGATATCAGAGTCAGATAATCAAGGATCTTTCTTTTCATTAATAATAACAAAGTATTTAATAATAATAATAGCTAATATTATTCACATTCTTACCCACACTGCCATGGAATTTGAAGAGATGGCAGTGGCAACATTATCCTCTATACATAACCAAATAAAAAGCAAAACTTTTAATCTCTCCTTTGAAACAGAATAATTAATTCCCTACATAGTAGAAGGAACATGGTATTTGCAATCAGACTAGACATGTATTTAAATCTGAACTTTGCCTTTCACTTGCTGTATAATTTTGGAAAAGCACTTAACTCTTTGAGCCTCGAGTGCTTCATAACAATTACCATAATGGCCAAATTACAGAGTCAATATGGGGATTAAAGAAGATAATAAATTTAGTATAAAGCCAGGAACAGTTTAAGCACCAGGGAAGTTGCAAACCATTGTAATTATTATTTTTCTATGGCATTTGTAAATCACTTCCCAAACCGCCATGCTACTGTATTAATATATATTTTCAATTCCACTTTGTTTACACACATTATCTTGTCTCCATAAAATTTATATGAAAATATATTGAATTCATCACATGCCTTTATATTCCTGAGTATTGATCAGGCTGACAAACAAACAGCACCTTATAAGAGCAAAAAGTAATAAAAATGTCTAGGCATCTACATAAACTAATGATTTTGCAGAACTATGTATCTAGGCTAAAATGATTGTTGTGGTGTGTTTTGTAGTGTTCAGTTGGACAGTTTCATTTGCTTTCTATGTCATGTATCGCATTTGTGCCCGAACTTTATTTTTTAAAATAAGTGATTACTCTTGATTTTCTTACTAGCATGTATGATAGAAAAGAGGAAAATTTTACAGTAGAAAGGGAGAAAATGTGCATTAGTGATAGTAGACCTCATGGCAGGGGAGGTGTTGAAGAGTTCAAATTTTAGTCAAGGTTTTGTCATAATACTGAATTGAGTGCCTTTGCTCATAGTATACTTGATCTGATAATCTGGGTGAGGTATGAGGTATTTATTCATTGTATCAGTTTCCTCATGCAGTCATAACAAAACACCATAAACTGGACGGCATTTGTCATGGGTTGAATTGTGTTCCCCCAAAATATCTGTCAACTTGGCTAGGTCATGATTCACAGTATTATATGATTGTTTACCATTTTGTAATCTGATGTTATTTCCATATGTGTCATATATTCTATTACTATGATGTAATAAGATGGGATTAGTGGTAGATACTGATGAGGTCTACAAGATTAGATAGTGTCTTAAGCCCTTCTCTTTTGAGATATAGAAGAGAGAAGCAAGCAGAGACACATAGAGACCTCATACCACCAAGAAAGGAGTGCCAGGAGCAGACTGTGCCCTTTGGACCTGAGGTTCCTGCGCAGAGAAGCTCCCAGACCAAGGAAAGACTGATGCATCACAAGGACCTTCCTCCAGAGCTAACAGAGAGAAAGCCTTCCCCTGGAGCTGATGCCCTGAATTCAGACTTCTAGACTACTGGACTGTGAGAGAATAAACTTCTCTTTGTTGAAGCCATCCACTTATGGTATTTCTGTTATAGCAGTACTAGATGACTAAGACAGCATCAAAGAACAGACATTTATTGTCTCAGAGTTCCAGAGGCTAGGAGATCAAATCAGGGTAGCTGGTGGCTCCCAGCACATCTTGGCATTCCTTGGCTTGCAGCTGCATCTGACTTTGTCATCACACAGCCATTCTTTCTCTGTCCATATTTGTCCTCATGTCTGTTCTCCTCTTTTATAAGACACCACTCAGATGGCATTAGGACTCACCCTACTCTAATATGACCTCATGTTAACTGAAAATATAGTCAAAGACCATATTCACAACAAGGTCACATTCACAGCCAAAGGAGTTAAGACTTCAACACATCTTTTGGTGAAGACACAATTCAATTCATAACACCATTTTTAAACTAAAGGGAAACATACCTAAAAAGAAAGACTTGCAACGTTCATAGGAACTCAAGCTAATGAGAGGAACATATAACAGATTAGGAAACGAAGGTCTTCTATGTCATGCCACAATAATAGCTAATAAGAATGAGGATTTATTTAGCTCTGTGCAATGAGTATTCTGTATATCTTAAAACTGAACTCTTACAGTAATCTAATGAGACTATTATAATCAATCTTTACCTTTTACAAACTTATCAAAGATTATACATATAATAAGGAGCCCTGGTGGCACAGTGATTAAGGGCTCGGCTGCTAACCACATGGCTGGCAGTTTCAACCCACCAGTTGCTGCGTGGGAGAAAGATGTGGCAGTCTGATCTGTAAAGATTTACAGCCTTGGAAACCCTATGGGGCAGTTCTACTCTGTCCTATAGGTCACTAGGAGTAGAATGGACTGGACAGCAATTTTTTTTTTTTTTAATACAGATAGTAATGACAAGAGCTGGTGTTTTGAACCCGTAGCTAGCTGGTGTCACGTCTGGGTGTGAACAAAGAGGATACAGCCATACATTAGTTATTACCCCTTTCCAGTCCCAGAAAAGTAGTTACCTATTTGAAAACCTACCTGGTGGTGCAATGGTTAAGCGTTCAACTGCTAACCAAAAGGTCTGCAGTTGGAATTCACCAGCAAGTCCTTGGAAACCCTATGGGGCGGTTCTACTCTGTCCTATAGGGTTGCTATGAATAGGAATCGACTTGATGACAACGGGTGTTTTAAAAGCTAGAAAACAATCTGCCTAAAAATACTGCGTAATTCTGCAAATCTCCACTGCTTATATAAAAATTCCCATCCATTTGGACATTTGTTAATGCACGTTGTTTTGCTCTTTCTAAAATCACCTGGCAATCTGAATAGTTCTTCAGAGTAATGAAGGACAGCAGAGTATCCTAAAAGATGTTTTAGGTGGCATCATTTCTGCACTAAGAGAACCTGTCTCAGTCAGTACCTGGGTACAATTCAGTGGAAAATCATTACACTTCTTTAACACTTTTATGGTCAGCAAAACTGTATGTTAAATATAGTTACAAAGACAAATTGCTCCAGTTACAAACTATGTGCCATAAAAAATAGCAGTTATTCTGCCTCAATTGATAGGGATAGAGTCTCCTGCCATCTTGTACTTATCTCTTTAAAGCCCTGTCACTGTAATTCAACTGTGCAGTACCGTTTAGGATGCCTATAATTCCACTGAGAGTTGAAAAGCATAGAACGCATGAGTTGGGAGAGTTTTATCATATCGTTGTGGGCTGTGTATACGTTTTCGGGCCAGGTTATAGCAATAACACTGTCTCTTTGATGTTTGTCTAAGGCATAGCTGAAAATTCTACTTTCTGCACAATGAATGGACCCAGACGGACACTCAAGAAAGCGCTTTTGCTGTAGTTAACAGCAACTTTCTATCTTAATACACAAGTACCAGGTGAAATGGAATTATACTGGGAGTGATTTATGTTTGAAACGATTTTGGCAATTAGCACACTTTTCATTGAAATGATGAACGATGGTCTGAATAATAAGAATATAAAAATACAGCCTCAGTTTGCAAGAAGTTTATTCATTAGTCTGAGAAATTACATGGAAAGGAAATAAATCTGTTCATATAATAACTGCTTAATGAGGGGTAGAAACAGAACATACCATAGATAAGATCAGGAGAAATTACGTAGTTCTGACTGGGAACTTGGCTTACGAGGGGTGAAATTTAACTAGGTCTTAGAGTATCCAGGGAAAACAGCCAGTAAAAGGTTAAACCTATGTTGACAAATTTCTTGGATAATTAAGGCAAAAAATATCTACCTGGTTAAGAGTCTTTTTTATTTTTAAAACCTAACAAAACATTGTCTCCTTTTCGGTCTATATCATCTGGAATATTTGAGAAGGAAGGCAGAACATGTCCTTCTGAGTAGGCTGAATCTAATAAGGTTGGATTATCTTCTCATTATCATTTTCAGCAGGGAAGCATGGAAGACTCTAGATAATTTTAAATGTCTGATTAATTGAAAATTTTCATTCATTTAACTGTGTCCTAAAAAAAAAAAAAACTTGGAACATACAGATAGTTTTTTTGCTGATAGTTGAATGAAGTAATCAAGTAAAGACAAGAAATCAAGTATCTCCCAGATACTAACAGAAATGCTACGGCACGCAGTGGTAAGGGTGCTTACCACCTGAATGTATAAAGAACGATATTATAGATATTATTTCAAATATAAGAGAAACATTATTATTT
Organism: Trichechus manatus latirostris; assembly: GCF_000243295.1. NCBI lineage: Eukaryota > Metazoa > Chordata > Mammalia > Sirenia > Trichechidae > Trichechus > Trichechus manatus. The sequence continues at coordinate 1,218,016 of NW_004444217.1, forward strand.
ATAACATTATACTTTTTTTTCTTCTCCATTCTCCATTTTCTCTCCACATATTTATTAAAGGAATAAAAAACCTCTTCCCCTATTTTTGGATAAATATTTTGAAAATTCTCATGGAAGGGAAGGTGAGACTTGCTGAGAGGCATGGCTTAGAGTAAAGCAAGTGATTCCTGGACCTCCTACAGAGCACAGGAGCATTAAAATTCAGGACTTCAGTCCATTAAGTAGGTATGCATGTTCTGAGAGAGATGAATCACTCTGGACTTTCTAGAGGCTTTTTGGAGGGAATGTCTTCTGAGGAGAAGGTTAAATAGTAGAGGAAAACAATCTTTCAGTCGAGAGAGGCTTTGAAAGAGATGTTTACCCGTGCTTGTTTACAAGTAAAAACATAACGTATATCGTGGGTAAAGCAACCTCCAGTTTACCTGAAGAATCTTCAGTATGTTTTTCTTTTATGCTCTTTTTGGTATAGATTTGTTGCTGGTGAGAAGAAAAGAGCTAAGTCCGGCTTTGGGGCTACCACAGCCAAAACCAAAGGCTGCCCACAGGAGGCTCTTCACACTTAGGTTACATAAAGGTTTTAATTCATAGTTAAAATTAATACCTATTTCTGGGTTTAGAGAAATTAAAGGGAGGGGCCTGTTTATTTGACTGAGTTCTACCTTAACCTAAAACTTTACAGTCTTCCTTAAGTTCTCTACCTTTGTAAACCATTATCACAGAAATTGAGGTTGGATCAGAAAAGCTAGACGGAATGGAATAATTTAGTCAAATGTATTTGTTTACGTGTAAAATACACAACCATCTAACAAAAAATGGTTCCTTAATATGTTAAGAAACAGAAAATCTGAGAAAAAAAATACTCCTTCTCTTAGAGTAAGAATATAACAATTATAGGAAAGCATGTAATTCTAAAGCATCCTTAAAATAATCAAATATTTTCTACAGTCTGAAAGATAATTTACAGAAGCCCTTGCTACACTTCTAATTTTTCAGTTGGGTCATTATATCCCTCTTCACAAATGATTTCTCTTTAGACACACAATTTCCATAAGCCGTACTTTATGAAGATGTTATATTTTCATATATATTTATAATAAATACCTAAAATCAACAAAAAAAACTTATATTCAAGAAACAGTTGCCTTCACTAGTTCTAAAAGAAATCATATACCATACACAAATACAAGTTTTTCCTCTGAGCGAATTTTATATCACATCTTAAATATAACATTATACATACAGAAAACTTCCCAGTGGAATATGAAACATCCATTAATGCTCTAGATATCTAAAATCTAACAAACTAACAATTATATATTGAACTATTAATTTGTAAATGAATTTGTCCCATTTAACATATCAATTGTTCAGAACCATAGCTGATATATCCAATATACAATTTGCAATATATAAATCAGTTTTTGGTTTTTATATTCCAATGCATGATCAGAAGTCCAGTGGAAAAAAATAATGTCAAGAATACTACCTTCCATTTGAATTGCAACAGTGTTTACAAATACTTTAAAGAATTGAAGTCAGTTAAAATTAATGTTGTTATTCAGGATGAGAAAGATATTTCTAAACAATTATGAAGTGCGAAGTATTCTGATTCAAGATCTTTAAGAGGCCAACTTCCCAGGGGAGAAAAGTTTTAGAAACACCCATTGGTGTACTGATAGTAAACAAGTTTCAAATAAAAACAAATAATAAAATTTAGAGGAAGGATAATTTAAATTTAACTGTAGTAGTGGTAAGGCAATACAGTCTGGAAAGATTTTTGGACCACAGTAGGTGCTCAGTTTTCTCAAAGTATTTACAACTTATTAACTCCAGAAAAATTTAGAATCTGTCATGAGAATGATTTTTATATTTGAACAGCATTGTTTGTAAATACCAAAAACCTGTTAAAAAAAAAAAAAACCCCTTGCCGTCAAGTCGATTCCGACTCACAGCGACCCTATAGGACAGAGTAGAACTGCCCCATAGGGTTTACCAAGGAGCGGCTGGTGGATTTGAACTGCCCTATCTGTTAACCACTATGCTACCAGGGTTTCCAAATTCCCAAAGTATCAGAATAAATTGTGAAGAACATGTTCTGTTGAAAAGTTTACCTTAAGAACCTATGTTGTATGCTCAGAGATTTAAGTTTTAAAGGAGATTGATTTTTTTGATTTTTTTTTTTCCAGACTGGTCTAGGAGAAATTTAAATGGTGATAATGGAACAAAACGCTCTTCTGTTTCTTCCGGAAATTAGCAAAAATGCACGATGCAATTAGGAGCACCTTTCTTGTGAGTAAATGTGTTTTTTTCCCACTTCAGATTATTCTTGTCAGAGTTTCACCACTGGTTATATGAGGATTCTCTGGAAAGTTCTTTTTTTTTTTTTTAATTTTTGTTTTGTTTTGTCTTAGGAGAGAATCAAGTAAAGTATGCTGCAATGTCCCAAATATCTCTCGAGCCCCACAAACCCTAGTTAAATATTTTCTCCCTGAGACCAGATGATTTCATATTGGTGCGCTCAGCACACTACCACAGGCTGAGTCCGCAGCCAGGGAGAACGGGACCGATTTTATTCTGCTTAGGATATATATTAAAACGTACTCAGTCTCTTCATTAGTCTAAGTTCTTTCTCACCATCCCTTTTCTCTGGTCACCTGGACAAATACATTCGTGCTTCTAATCTAAGCTTAGATGTTACTTCCTTCCCTTGCAGCTTTCCTAGCCTCTGAAATTGGGTTCCATGCATAATTTATGTTCCCACAGCACCCTGTAATTATCAGACCAGCTTACTTGTTCTTATTTATCTGTCTGTAGCTTCCACCAAGCTATAAACTCAAGTTTAGTGCTGGGTCCTCAGCAGGAAGCACTGTGCCTGGTATAATAGTCACTCGATATTGTTGAAGTAATGTTTACTTGAGGGCACTCATAAGGATTTGCATTCATTTAAGAGATGGAATAAATGAATTAGCTGGATTGCTGAAGCTCATGCCATCCTCATTATATTACGCTAGCTCATTTAATTGTTTGCCTTACCCACAATATGTGGTATTCCCAGACCTAGCATAGTGACTAAGGCGTACTCCCTGCTCCAACTGTTATGGAATACGTACACCAAGGGGCAAATGAATGAACGATGCTGCTAGGCAAACCAAAAGAAGCAACCTATATTCTTTTTGCGCTTCTTGTTTATTTGCCATGCAAGTACAGTAGGGCGTAGAAATTCAGAATGAAGTTTCTGTCTAAGGAAGCGTTCAGAGAGAAGCATTATTTATCTTTGCAATCATTTAGCAAAAACCAGCTAGTTTTTTAGTTGGAATTACCTTGGTTCGGGAATTTCTTTTCTAAGCAGTTTTTTCTGCATATTTGAAGACAATGAAAAGACTTACTGACTATTATTTAACTCTCATTAAATGATCCCTCTTTTCAGATAACTTCATGTATTTTCTAGAAACAATCTGCAAACATATATGGACTCTGCTGTTAATTCCTGGTTCATTTTGAGTAGCAATTGGTGAATTATTTAGCATGGTAGTTTTAAGAAAACTGTTCCCCAGTTCTTTTGATTTTTCAGTTTGGAATGGGAACTTTCTTCTATCAGGTGGAAATTATAACCAGGGGATTAGGGGTGCTGAAGAGGTTATGTTTCTGCAGGAATGACTCAAATGAGAGCACGTGTATAGTATGGGGAAGAAGAATCAGGCCTGTGAACAAATGACAAAGCTGTGGGGAGATCACACTTGAGCATGGCAGAGAATCTAAGGCCAGAGTCCAAACGAAGCAGAAGCCAGGAGAGTGATCCTCAATGGCTGCTTTGGCCAGCTCCCCCAGTGCTTCCTGTTTCATTCATAAATCTCTGTTACATCTGGAGTTTGAAACCGAGTATTCAGGATCCCTTAGGAAATCCACACATTTATAGATCCTTCCCTACTTTAGTGCAGGGACTGCAGACCGTATTTTATTATAAACAGTTGTGTATGTATATCTTACCCTCAATACTCTCTGAAAGATGGAATGAGTATATAGAAAGGGTGTTGAAGATTCCACGTCTTTTCTCTCTTGCTTTGGATCCTTTTGAATGGCTGATACCACCTTGGACTAAAACTTCAATAATGGCCAATTATCTTTTTAACCGAATCTATGTCATTTACATTTGATAGTTCCTCACTACTAAAGCAAACAGATTTTGTTAAATTCAACTCCTTTCTCCCTCCAGAGTCTCCAGTGGTGCAAATGGTTTGATCTTGACTACTAACCTACCAGTTGGTGGTTCGAAACCACCCACAGGTGCCACAGAAGAAAGGCCTGCTGATCAGCTTCCATAAAGATTACAGCCAAGAAAACCCTAGGTAGCAGTTCAACTTTGTAACAAATGGGGTCGTCATGAGTCAGATTCGACTGACGGCAGTGGGTTCGGGTTTTTGGTTTGATCCCTCCTGAAAAGGGGTCAACATACTATGGCCTGGGCCAAATCTGGACAGTCACATGTTTTGTAAATAAAATTTTATCAGAATACAGCCATATGCATTCCCCTATGCATTATCTATGGTTCCTTTAAGGAGCTGTAGTGGCACAATGGCTAAGTGCTCAGCTGCTAACCCAAAGGTTGAGAGTTTGAACCCACCCAGCTGCTCCACTGGGAGAAAAGACCTAGTGATTTACTCCCATAAAGACTACAGCCAAAAAACCCTATGGGGCTGTTCTGCTCTGTCCTTACAGAATCGCTATGAGTCGGAATCAACTCGATGGCACACAACAACATGGCTCCTTTTACCAAAGGCAGAGATGAGCAGCTGAGGTAAAGACAAGGCCCGTATAACCTCAACTATGCACTATCCTGCCCTCTACAGAAGAAGCTGGTCAACCTGTGCTCATCTGTGGCCTCTTCATTGGAACCCATTATAAAGGATCACCTTTGAGTGTAGCCTTTTTATGTTTTCTTGATTTTCTTTTATCTGTTAATCCACAAAGAGGAATGAAATTAGAATAAGCACTGAACATATTCAGTAGCTACTAATGCACCCGTGCATGACTAAAGCACCCACGATCACTAGCAGATTATTAAGGAACATTCCTACCTATTTTCATTATATGAGGCGAAGCTACATCTTGTAAGTAATGCAAAATTATCAGAAGGATCGACTGCTTCGCTAACAGCTTTTACAAAGAGACAACTTTTCCACTCCTTTAAGCAATTGATAGCTTTATTTTGTGACATGTGGGCCATCAAGAGTTGACAGCTGTCAGCCAAGGTCTGATGAAATGATTCACTAAAGTCATCTTGAAAAAACAAGTTTAACCAACTGTTTCGGTGCCTGTAGTTAGTGGCTGACGACTCATTTTGGCAAGAATTTTCTCTCTCTTGGCCTCGTGGGTTCACAGAGTAGGCAACTAGCAATATGATATAAGTTTAGTCATTCTACAGAAATTTTTAGGATCTGTGGCAAAAATAAGTATAATTGAGAGTGATTCTGTAGTTGTGTGTATGTGTTAAGGGCAAACTATGACCACGATTTTGTCAATTTTGAACTACAGAATTTCTCATTGCAATATTAAGGTAATTTTCATTCAGTTTAGATACCTTTATTTAACAGTGACTTATGGATTATTTAATGCATTTTTTTAATGGGAAAATTTTAGGTGAGAATGAGTACTCTGACATTTTGAAATCAAATCAGTATTCATTGCACAGTGTGTTGCGATTATAGTCTTCAGTCCTTCCGTAAGGACCAATGATAATAGTTAATTCATGTTTTTGAGGAAATTTATCTATCTTTCAGGCTTTCACTGTGTCCCAGGCTAGTCTTGTTCCCATTAATGTACCTTTTCCTTAAAATGAAATACCCTTAACATTACTATAGTGTTTTAGTTTGCATATGCATGTATTCAAAGTAGTCTTTCTTTACCCAGTTATTTTCACTGATAGATACCCATATGAGAGTTTGTTTTCTTTAATGTGTTCTACAAAATTGGAGTCATCTGTTTCACTTGCTAAAGGGATTTCTTTTGCTCTCTTGCTCTAATTTTTACCAAGGCTTTGCTACTTGGCCTCTTTGACAGAGGGTCTTACGTGGAGGATGAAGGTTCTGATGAGACTATAGGAAGAGCATCTGAAACTTTCATACCAAACCAAAAACCAAACCAATTGCCGGGGAGTCGATTCCAATCATAGCGACTCTACAGGACCGAGTAGAACTGCCCCATAGGGTTTCTAAGGAGTGGCTGGTGGATTGGAACGGCAGCCCTTTTGGTTAGCAACCAAGCTCTTAACCATTGTGCAACCAGGGCTCTGAAACTTTCATAGGCAAGCATAATTTTTATTTTATTTTTTATTGTACTTCAGGCTTACAGAAAAAATAGTTTCTCATGAAACAGTAGTACACATATTGTTTTATGACATTGGTTAACA
>NW_004444217.1:1231114-1239064 GCF_000243295.1 Trichechus manatus latirostris
CAGCGTGGCGGCCCAGACCGGGAAGCAGCTCCACACTCGAACGGAGCTCCACAGCCCCTCAGGAAGAAGTGAAGATGGCGCATGGAGCCAGGAATTTGAGCGAAAGGAGGGGGAGGAGGTGGTGAGAGGTAAGGAAGAAATCAAAAGAAGCAGGAAAATAAAAGCAACACCAGCAGCCAACAAATGGCAGTCAGAGAGCCAGCCAGTGTGTGCTGGTGGAATCCAAGCAGCCAGTGTTTCTTGGACAAGAGACTGTGTCCGTGGGAAGCAAAGGGGGCCGAGTGTGGGTGATGAAGGGTAGGGAGTGGGAAAGCATGTATCACAAATTACCAGAGCTCTGCAGCCGGAGCTCTGCAGCCCCTCAGGAAGAAGCAAAGATGGTGCATGGAGCCAGGTATTTGAGCAAAAGGAGGAGGAGGTCGTGAGAGCTAAGGAAGAAATCAGAAGAAGCGGAAAAAAGCAACCCCAGCAGCCAACAAACGGCACTCAGAGAGCCGCCCGTTCGGGTGTGTGGATTCCAAGCAGCCGGTGTTTCCCGGACAAGAGATTGTGGCCACAGGAAGCAGAGGAGGCCGAGTGGGGGTGAAGGAGGGTGGGGGGTGGGAAAGCGTATATAGCAAATTACCAGTTTTTCTGTCTCCCACTGGAAGCTCCGTGAAGCTGCTTTCTCGTACCCCATTTGCTGGTCTCCGATAGGAGTCCAAGATGGCGGATCCGCGCTGTGTTAACTGGTAGGGGACCTCTGCATGAATCTCTCCTCACTCTCTGTTCTCTGTCAGTTTTCTCACTCCATTTGGTGCTTTATTTCTTCATTTGACGTTTTAGGGTTTCAGGATTGTTGTTTTCTCTGTTCAGCTTAGTTTTTTGGATCTTTATTGTGGAGGAACAGTGAGGTGCTTCTGCCTAAAGCGCCATCTTGCTGGAAGTCCAGCAAGCATAATTTTTGCCTAAAGTATAAGGTGAAAGCAGATACCAACTGTGAAATACTATGCCATTTATTTCCGTCTTATAATATTAAATACTCCAATAGAAGCAATGTCTTAAATAATTTATTCCCTAATACATCTTTTTAAAAACATTTTTTCATACAAAAACTTATACATACATTGTTATGTGACCCTAATTGCTCTCCCCATACTGTGACAGCACAGTCCTCCTTTCCACCCGATTCCCCATGTGCATTCAAGCAGCTCCTAACCCTCTCTGCCTTCCCATCTCACCTGCAGACAGAAGCTGCCCGTTTAGTCTCTTGTATCTACTTGAGCTAAGAGGCACACTCCTCACGAGTATCACTTTATGTCCCACAGTCCACTCCAGTCCCTGTCAGAAGAGTTGGCCTTGGAAATTGTTTTAGTTCTGGGCTGATAGAGAATCCAGGAGCCATGCTTTCCGGGGATTCTCCAGTCTCAGTCAGACCATTAAGTCTGGTCTTCTTACTAGAATCTGAGTTCTGCACTCTCTGTTGTGTTCCGTGTCAGGGCGGTCATTGGTGGTAGCCAGGCACCATCTAGTTCTTCTAGTCTCAGGCTGATTAAGTCTCTGGTTTATGTGTCTCTTTCTGTATCTTGAGCTAATACTTTCCTTGTGTCTTTGATGTACTTCCTTCTCCTTTACTCCAGGTGGCTGAGACCAGTTGATGCATCTTAAATGGCTGCTTGCAGGCTTTTAAGACCACACACGCCACTCACCAAAGTAGGATGCAGAACATTTTCTTAATAAAGCTTTGTTATGCCAATTGACCTAGATGTTCCCTGAAAGCATGGTCTCCAGACTCCTCCCGCTGCTACTCTGTCCTTCAAAGTGTTCCACTGTATTCAGGAAACTTCTTAGCTTTGGTTTAGTCTAGTTGTGCTGACTTCCCTTGTAGTATGTGCTGTCCTTCCCTTCACCTAAGATAATTCTTATCTACTATCTAGTTAGTAAATAACCCTCCCCACCCTCGTAACCATCAAAGAATGTTGTCTTCTGTGTGTAAACCTTTTCTTCAGTTCTTATAATAGTGGTCTTATACAATGTTTATCCTTCTGTGACTGACTAAATTCACTCAGCATAACGACCTCCAGCTTCCACCATGTTATAAGATGTTTCACGGCTTCATTGTTGTGCTTTACCATTGCGTGGTATTCCCTTGTGTGGATATACCACGATTTGTTTATACATTCGTCCATCGATGGGCATCTAGGTTGTTTGCATCTTCTTGCTATTGTGAACAGTGCTGCGATGAACTTGGGTGTGCATATATCTATTTGTGTGACGGCTCTTATTTCTCTAGGACATATTCCAAGGAGCGGGATAGCTGGATCGTATGGTACTTCTATTTCTAGCTTTTTAAGGAAGTGCCAAATTGATTTCCAAAGTGGTTGTACCATTTTACATTCCCACCAACAGTGTATAAGTGTTCCAGTCTCTCCACAACCTCTCCAGCATTCACTGTTTTGTGTTTTTTGGATTAAGGCTAGGCTTGTTGCGGTGAGATGATATCTTATTGTAGTTTTGATCTGCATTTCTCTAATGGCTAATGATTGTGAGCATTTCTTCATGTGTCTGTTAACTGCCTGAATATCTTCTTTGGCGAAGCAACTGTTCATATCCTTTGCCCATTTTTTAATTGGGTTATTTGCCTTTTTGTTGTTGAGGTTTTGCAGTATCTTGTAGATTTTAGAGATTAGACACTGATCGTATTTGTTGTAGCCAAAAATTTCTTCCCAGTCTTCCCAGTCTGTAGGTTGTCTTTTTAATCTTTTGGTGAAGTCTTTGGATGAGCATAAGTGTTTGATATTTAGGAGCTCCCATTTATCTAGTCTCTTCTGGTGCTTGTGCATTGTTACTTGTGGTTCGTATTGTGTTTATGCCATGTATTAGGGCTCCTAGCATTGTCCCTATTTTTTCTTCCATGATCTATATCATTCTTGATTTTATATTTAAGTCTTTGATCCATTTTGAGTTAGTTTTTGTGCATGGTGTGAGTTATGGGTCTTGTTTCAGTTTTTTGCAGATGGATATCCAGTTATGCCAGCACCATTTGTTAAAAGAGACTGTCTTTTCCCCAGTTAACAGACTTTGGGCCTTCGTCAAATATCAGCTGCTCATAGGTGGATGAATTTATGTCTGGATTCTCAATTCTGTTCCATTGGTCTATGTATCTGTTGTTGTACCAGTACCAGGCTGTTTTTACTACCACCCTAACACATCTTTTATCCCCCCTAAAACTATACTAGAAAAACTACATTCCAAGCAGTCTCTCGTAAGCCAAAGAGTAAAGGTAATACTACAATGTATATCTAGAACAAATTTTAGGTTTGTTTCATTCTTTAGTTTTGTTGTTCTTGTCCTGTGCCATGTATCAATTCCCACTCACAGTGACCCTATATGACAGAGCAGAATTGCCCCATAGGGTTTACTAGGATGAAATCTTTACAGGAACTGTCTTTTCTCCCATGGAGCCACTGCTGGGTTCGAACAGATGATCTTTTGGTTAGCAGGGGAGAGTTTAACCATGGCTTATATATTTGTGGAATAAACGGAGATACCTGCATCATGGAATAAGCTCCAAGACTTCGAGTGATAACTGGAATTAAGTTTCTGTATGGAAGTTTCAGATCAGAATTTTAGATCAGTAGTGATTTTCCTAGGAATAAAACAGTTTACCATAGAAATAAGTAGAAAAGAAGACAAATAACTTTTCAGTGTTCTCCTTAGTTATCAGAGAACTAGTGTTATGTGATTGAAAGGATGGAAGCAGTTTTCTTCACATTTTAGAATAGTTGTACACAGCTTCTGTGAAGGATCTCAGCTGTCTTGAATAAATGGCACCATGGTGGAAAATTATAGCCAGTTCCATGACAAATTGAGTAATCATGTACAAATCATTTGATCCAAGGACATACCGTCATCTGGAAACACAGGAATGCAGATATCTACTTGAGGGTGGTAGAAATAAAGCCAAATTAACAATATTTAAGGACACTGTGAACTGTAAAAACCTTGTAAGTAGGAGGTGTTATTCAAGCTCTCTCAGTCAGGTTAAATAATATGTAGGTTCTAATCTGTTTGCTATTATTCGCATTCTAGAAGAATTGTTCTTCTCTGTCCTTTCAACTTGTCAGTTTGTTCTGAGTATAAGAAATAGGATCTCCCTTGGATAATATTATCTTACTTTAGACAAGAAAAAAAAATAAGGAACTAAAATTCTATATTTAAATTTTCAATGACACTGGAAGAAATGATTCTGAGTACACATTTTTGAAGGATGGCAATTTCTGAGAATTTCAAGCGTAAGAAAGACCAATAATGTCTTTTATTTAGTGTGTTTTTTCACTCTTTGACATGCACATTTTTGCCCAGAAATAATAAGAAACTGAGAAAAAAAAAGCATTTTTCTTTCCTTTGTATAATAATCACCTTGTAGAAAAGATACATTTATTAAAGTTTAATCCAAAGTTAGCCTAGAGTTAAAAATAGTTGAAGCTAATCGTTTCAAGCCGGTGAAATATACTTTGTCTATCGGGGAGAAGTATGTCTGTTAAAAGTTTATTCTTAGATTTGTAAATCGAAAGAGAAATCCAAACTTGTATGACAAAGCAGAATTGGCTCATTTTGGTACTCTGATGTTATGGGGAATAAGAGAGGTCAGTTATATTCTAACTGAGAATTATTTCTAATTCACTAGCATGTTAGTTATTTGAACTGATTTTCACCTATATAATTTACAAAAGATTTAGAGAATCTGTACCAAATTCAAAGTAAAAACTGCATTTCATAGGAAGAGAAACGAGAAAATCCTTGGGAAAAAAAACCACCAAATATTAAAAAATTCAGTAGTATAATAAACTGCATAAGGAATAGTAAATGTTCTAGTGAGGAAAAGATCCCATCTCATATTGTGTGCGTGGGGATCTACAGAGAAATACATGTTAAGCTTTAAAAACACACTCAGAGTCATTTTGCACTATGTTTATAGAACGGCCGATGTGGGAATTAAGACAACATAGAGAGGAACTGACTTGTTAACTCAAGTATTCAAAAGGTGAATTTATAAAAAAATTTCAGGCCTAATTTAGCTTTTTTGTTGTTGTCAAACTAAACTTTTTAGAAACTTTCCTTGAAGGATAATTTATGAATTTGAAATGAAGATTACACGTTTACTTGCATATTCTCACCTTTTACTATCAGACTCTGTGTGACCGTAAGTGACTCCATCAGCAATAAGATGGTCTAAATTACTTTTGAACTTGTCATTGAATCCTAGTGAAAGTAAACATTTAAAAATCCCTGTTTACGAGGGGAGTTGAATGAAAGGGTACAATTCTCGTTCATTTTCCATTGAAGTTTTCAATGTGTTACATGCCGAACATACATGTGTGGAATATGCTCTGGGGTAAATCTGAAAGCAGAAACAAATCATGACATTTATCACCATTTGCCCCACTGGGCTAAGATATTTCAGGCTGTTGTAACTTTGTAGCGGGTCACCATCTGTGTTCCTTTAAAATTTATAACAGAAGAGAAAGAAAGTATCTCTCAAGACTTCAAGAGTTTACTCTCTGAACGTGTTTAAACCTTCTGTCCTTAATCAAAGCGACTGTATGTGCTCACGATTTTCCTACTTGCACGTCAATTACTACTTAATGCCAACAGAGATATGCCTTCTGCTGCAGCATTCATTGTTACATATAGTCTCTATTCAACAATTAGGAAATTATTTCACCACACTGTTATTTTATTATTCTTTTTAGTATGTGTAGCTCTTATTTCTCTACTTACACTGTCAGATTATAGATTTATGTTTTTTAAATTGCAGCTAGTTAGTAAAAGGTACCCAGTGGTTGTTGAAAACCCATTTGATGTGACTAATATATTCTTTCGGTCTCACTACTTTAAAGATGTTTTTCTCTCACAATGAAATTTTAAAATCATCCCAATTGGAAATGACAGCAATAATGATTTAGAGTTTTTTATTTCAGATTAGCCATACCACTTCAGTACATAAACTGAAAATATAAAGACAGAGAAGGAATGAAGATTCTTTTTAAACAATGTGTCACTCTTTTTTTTTTTTTTTTAACTATTCTTCTTATTTGTGAAGTACTTGTTAACTGAAAAAATATCTCCTGTGAAATAGGCAGAGATTATGTACTTATGTCTCTGCTAAAAGAAAGAGCTTTTCGAAGATTAAGATTTTAGATTAGCATGTGAGGATTATCTGTAGTTTATCCATATGTATTTTTGTATAATTGTATTATTGGGATAATTTGAAAGCAGCCACATTCTATAAAGCCTATGAGCAGGCATTTTATATCCATTTTAGTGATCAGCTGTTTGGCAACCATATGGTTGATGAAAGCTCTCAGACGTCATGTCTCCATCTCTTTGGAAAATGTCAGCATCTAAACAGACTGGGTCACGCTTTTCACAATAGTTTAGCATTGCATAGTTTTCTGAAGAATTAATAGGCAGTTTTGCTTTATTTTCCAATTGATTTTATTTTTATTCTATTGTATTATTTGGAAGTTATATTTCTATTCTCTATTATTTGGAAATTAAATATAACTTTTCACTCTGTTGTCCAAAATATATTTTAATGTCTTTAATATTTGAAGAATCGTTTCATTTATTAGTTCTTGGTGACACTGATCAATCTATTGTAAACATCTTATTGAATTATTTTAATGGAACACCTACTGTGTTCAAAATATGCTAGATTATTTGTAGGCAGACATGATTTCTACCTCCACCCAAGAGATTTACAATTTATTTTTGAACCACACATCGTTATACTGCAATTGACAATAAAAGGTTGTCTTTAGTAAGTGACCAACAGGTATAGAAAGTAAAGAGGTATAAAAGTTATATCAACAGGTATAGAAAGTTAAAGAAATGGGACAAAATCACATGCTTTGATGTGATTTGAGAAAGGGGGATTATGACCTGCCATGATAAATATCCTGTGTCTTATAGATCAATGAAGAAGCCCTGGTGGCATGACGACTAAACACTTGGCTGCTGACAGGTACACAGTTGGAACCCACCAGTGGCTCCGCAGGAGATAAGACCTGTCAATCACTCACATAAAGATTTCAGCCTAGGAAACCCTACGTGGCAGTTCTACTCTGTCCTATAGAGTCACTACAGGGTCGCTACGAGTCAGAATCAACTTCACGGCACAAAACAACAAGATAGATCGATGAGAGAATCTAAACATTTCTAGATGCAGGAAATGAAGCTTTCCTGAATGCCTCTCAAATGTATAACAATAAATAATGACAACACTTGTAACAGCACTTAACATTTTTCTCTTAAACCATTTTAATGAATTAGTGTATAATTTACAGTTGAATTTCTACCTCTTGCATATATTATATCATTAATGAAACAGCTGCTCTGGATAGTTTACCCTCGTCAAAAAACACAAGGTCAAAATGACTACAGAAAAATGACTAATAATATGTTTCCACTGGAGACACAGCACGTTCTACAAAGACAGGATGCAAGATTTATATTTTGATTTAAACTTTTATACTTATTCATTTAATAAATATGCACTGAGTACATACCATATACAGAAATTGGTGCAGGCCTTGAAGAAGTGAGAAGCAAGGACTTACAGCAATTTATGTGGTGTATCTAAGACTTTCAAGTAGTTAATTAGATTAGTTATGAAATTTAACTGTAAGACATTAAAAACTGTTCATTAGTAACGATAATAGCTAACCTAAATGAATTCTTCTCACATACTAGCTAAAATTATATTATCCACTTCGATATTTAGAGAATTTTTAAAAATAAGTTCACAAGTAGAATGTGATAGACTAGGAATGCACTAGGCAAAAATAAAATCAATGATTGTTAAAAACAATTAGCAAGTATGTTTAAAGACACCAGAGAGAAAGCATGATCATAACAGTGTGGATTTTAGTATCCTAGTAAAAATAAACAAATTGACAAATCAAT
>NW_004444217.1:1241781-1243881 GCF_000243295.1 Trichechus manatus latirostris
ATTTATAATGTTGAAAATTGGAGTATTTAGTTCTTTACCATTAAAGACATTACTGATACATTTGACTTATATCTTCTACCTTAAACCTACCTTTAAGGTCATCTTTTTTTTTTTTTCCCCCTCATTCCTTGACATGTTTTGAATTAAACACTTTTTAACTATTTACTTTATCATTCTGTTACTTTTGTATTCTTCTGTTGATTACTTTTGGGATTACACATGCCTTCTTTACTTACTACAGTCTGATTAAAATTGTTGCTTTGCTAGCTCCCACACAATTCAAGGTATTGAAGCCTTTAACATCATTTATCCCATCTCGTTTTGCTTTGTTGTTGTCATGCATTTTATTTTCTATGTATCTTAACTCAGCAAGACCTGACTAGTGCACTGTCAGCCCACAATTAATTACAAACACTCCCATTCTTACCTTTCTGCTTCCGTACACCCACTTGTTGTTGCTGTTGTTAGGTGCCACAGAGTCAGTTCCAGCTCATACTGACCCAAAGTACAACAGAAGGAAAAGGTGCCCGGTCCTGTGCATCCTCACAATCACTGTTATGTTTGAGCCCATTGCTGCAGCCACTGTGTCAGTCCATCTCTTTGAGGGTCTTCCTCTTTTTCGCTGACCCTCTACTTTACCAAGCATGATGTCCTTTTCCAGGGCCTGGTCCCACCTGATAACATGTCAAAAATATGTGAGAGGAAGTCTTGCTATTCTTGCTTCCAAGGAGCACTCTGGCTACTTCTTCCAAGACAGATTTGTTTGTTCTTCTGGCAGTCCATGGCATATCCAGTATTCTTCAAAAACACCATAACTCAAAGGCATCAATTCTTCTTCGGTCCTCCTTATTCACTGACCAGTTTTTGTATACATATGAAGTGATTGAAAATACCATGGCTTGGGTCGGGCGCATCTTGGTCTTCAAAGTGACATCTTTGCTTAATACTTTAACATGTATTTTGCAGCAGATTTGCCCAATGCAATATGTTGTTCAATTTCCTGACTGCTGCTTCCATGGGTGTTGATTGTGTATCCAAGTAAATTGAAATCATTGACGGCATCAAGCTTTTCTCCATTTATCATATGTTGCTAATTGGTCCACTTGTGGGGATTTTTGTTTTCTTTATGTTGAGGTGTTGAGGTGCAAAGAAAGTCTTTAATCTTCATCAGTAAGTGCTTCAAGTCCCCTTCATTTTCAGCAAGCAAGGCTGTGTCATCTGCATATTGCAGGTTGTTAATGAATCTTCCACCAATCCTGATGCCACATATTGCCATGCAGTATCCCCTCGCTCTATTCAAACGACTGCCTCTTGATCTATCTATAGGTTCCACATGAGCATGACTAAGTGTTCTGGAATTCACATTCTTCACAGTGTTATCCATAATTTGTTATGATCCACACAGTCGAATGCCTTTGCATAGTCAATAAAACACATGTAAACATTTTTTTGGTATTCTCTGCTTTCAGCCAAGATCCATCTGACATCAGCAATGATGTCCCTCATTCCACGACCTCTTCTGACTACTGCTTGAATGTCTGGCAGTTCCCCGTCTATGTACTGCTTCAACTACTTTTGAATGATCTTCAACAAAATTTTACTTGTGTGTGATGTTAATGATATTGTTCGATAATTTCTGCATTTGATTGGATCACCTTTCTTTGAAGTGGATATAAATATGGATCTCTTTCAGTCAGATGGACAAGTAGCTGTCTTCCAAATTTCTTGGCATGGATGAGTAAGCATTCTTAGGTCTGCATCCATTTGTTGAAATATCTCAATTGGTATTCCCGTCAATTCCTGGAACCCTGTTTTTCACCAATGCCTTCAGTGCAGCTTGGACTTCTTCCTTCAATACTATCGGTTCTTGATCATACGCTACCTCCTGAAATGACTGAACACAGACCAATTCTTTCTGGTACAGTGATTCGGTGTATTCCTTCCATCTGCTTTTGATGCTTCCTGTGTCATTGAATATTTTATCCACAGACTCCTTCAAAATTGCAACTTGAGGCTTGAATTTTTTTCTTCAATTCTTTCAGCTTGAGAAATGCTGAGTGTGCTCTTCCCTTTGGGTTTTCTAACTCCAGGTCTTTGCAC
>NW_004444217.1:1244595-1247987 GCF_000243295.1 Trichechus manatus latirostris
TATATATTATCCTTATATATGTTATTCCTGTTGGAACTGTCTAAGCTTATTGAAACCAGAATTTCACGTCTTCCATTCTTCTTGGGAATCTTTTGGCTGATGTCTTTTTGAGTATTTATTCTGTTTCCTTCTCTCTCTCCTCTCATCCTGGGACTGCTAATCATGGCTCACATGAGTTTTATATCCTAATATTTTCCTATTTGTTTTAAATATCTTTGTAAGTATAAGATTAACTTGCAAATGAATTGAGGCAAGTCTATGATCGCCTCTGGTGATACCTAGAAATCTTGTACTGATCCTCCATTAAGTATGAAATATATATCTATCTAGCTAATTATTTATAATATGCTTTTTAAAAGTTTAAACTTTCCTGAAAACACCTTATACTAGCATGCTCACCTTGTTCAGAGATGTATGGCTTATGGTTTTCATGTGCTGTAAACAGCTACATAGCCTGATTTTAGTAACAGGACCAGCAAAGTATCAAAGGCCCCTCAGTGAAATTGCGCCTCAAACTAAGATCACTTGGTGGTTCATAATCCAGTGAAATATATTCTGTGCAATTTTAAAAAGTCCACTGAACGACTTCACCTGGAAGTTTTGGGAGCCCTCAGTGATTGCCTACAACAATGGGCTCAAGCATAACAACGATTGTGAGGATGGCGCAGGACCAGACACTGTTTCATTCTGTTGTACATAGGGTCGCTATGGTCAGAACCGCCTCGATGGCACCTAACAACAATGATTGCTTACACTTTGTTTCTTCTCCTATAGCATAAGTTTTACCTTTACATTAATGTACTCTGTGGAGTATTATGTCCTTTCATTTATACAATACTGAGTAATTGTTGTAATCTCTGTACCTCAGTTTATATGTTTCCTATTCATCTTTTTCCAGTTTAGTAATTTTATCTTCTGCCCTGTCCAACCTCCTCCTAAACATAGCCATTGAATTTTTTTTTTATTTCAGATATTACATATTTTAGTTTTTGAATGATAATTTAATTATTTTACATGGATTCTATGTTTTACTGAGTATGTATTATCCATGACTTTCTTAAACATATTAATAACCTTTATTTTAAAATCCTTGTCTTCTAAGACCAACATGTGGATCATCTGTGAGTCTATTCATGTTTCCTGTTTTTTCTTTTAGTTGTATGATTTTCTTGCTTCACTTGTCCAGATATTTTGATTAAATTGCAGATGGTGTGAAACCCACACTCACATGCACGCGCGCGCACACACACACACACACACACATGTTACACTTCCCAGATGATATTTCTACACAATAAATAGTTTCCTCTTACGTTAGGCATGTAGAGTGGGGGGACAAGCACTAGATTGACAGAGATGAGTACAATCTGGGATTCAGCTGGTTAAAACTTGGGTTTCAGTTTGGGAAACAGTCTATTTTTAAACTGTCCTTATTCCTTGGGCCTGATCTCCAGGGCTTTCAATTGATGTAAGTTTTTTATATTTCCTTACCTTTGTTTTCTTTCAATTTAGTCTGCTCCTTGAGACTTTCTGTCTGCCCCCATTGGCCTCTCAGTCTATTTGTGTACCAGTTGCAGTTTACATTATGATATTAATTGCAAATGTTGAAGAGTATACTTTAATTTCTGGTAAAGACAGCTGCTCGAATTTGCTGTTCTTTATAACAATTTTCCTTGTTATTTACTTCTCGTATAAGCCTAAAAACACTGTTTAGCTCTAGGAAAAAAATTAGTTTATGTGTATATATTAAATTGAGATAATCACGTGGTAGTAAGGCGGTGGTAGTAGTAGGATTATGGGGTGGCGTTGAGGATATATATAACAGCGACAGTTTAAGATGTCTTTTTTTAGTAGGTAAGACGTTAGTCTCATAAAGCGCTTTACAATGCAATCCCAGCTCAAGTAAAATTATAGTAACAAATCAGATAACCTTGTTTTTCTTTCCCAAGCACCTCTGAGTGAGGTTTGATATAAGATCTTGATTTAAGTTATCTTAATCCATTTTACAACAACAGACTTAATGCATAAAACAGAACTAAATGCATTGCTGATCTCTCTGACAAGCCTTAAAAGAATTACCCTACTGTCAGTACTCCAATACTAAGCTATCTTACAAAAATCTAGCAACAGACTTACATTTTAGCCATTCCTAGTGTTACCTTAGCCCTTTGCTACTTTAACAGGATAGTGAGGAGCGTGAGGATTGTAGACCTTGCTAGATTGCAAAAAAAATCTGAACTGCCTCAGAGCTCGTATCAGAAATATGACATTATTTATATAAGCACATATAACTTGGCTCTTCTTTCATCTTCCCTCTTTTGGTTCCATCCTCATAACCTCTCCAGGTTCCCCATGCTATTTGCCATTTTGGTCTGGCTGATCTCTAGTGATGATTTTTTTATTTAACCTTGGTACACTTATTTTTATGGCTGATTCTCTCTTTATTCCTACCAAATCTGTAGTTCAGTGGTTGTAAATCTGGGGAGGGACAGTAAATCTTACATGGGCATCTTTATAAAATAACACACTTGTAACAAAACTTCCCAAATTTCTGTAATGTCATCACTACACAGATTGCTTACTAGGAGTAAGTAAAGCATCAGGTAAAATTTGAGAAAAGAAAAAAAGCTTCTCAGGTAATTTTGCCATGCCACTCCACCCCCCATTTCACACACTTTTTTGGGAATCACTATTGTTCCAATTCAGCAGTTCCCAAACCTGGCTGTATCAAAATCACATAAGGAGTATTTAAAAAAAAATTATTTTTAGGCTTGCCCCTATCTCCTGAATTTGAGTCTCTGGAGTTGGTGCTGGAAATCTGGAATGTGTTTAAAGCTGATACATATTCACAGCTTTAGATTATCTATCTGCCTCCAGATGCCTTCCTGGAGACAGACAGACAATCTGGGTAAAATGCCATACTCTGTCTTCTGTGGCTAAAGTCTTGTTAGTTCTGAGACCCGACCCTCTTCTGGGGATCATTTCTCGTTAGGACTGACAGATACCTCTGGTAGTACAATTATTTTTCCCTGACAAATCCTGAGTCATGATATAACAGAACCTCAACCAATCACCCAGACTTCCAAAAATAAGACAGGATGTCTGCCACCTAATCTGAATATATGAACTTTGTCAAATATATGGGCAGTTCCTGGGTTTAGGAATCAGACCTGAATGCTAACTACTACAATCTTGAGGAGACTTTAGAGTGTGCAAGGAAAATTTATTAACATTTAGATATAAATTTTAACACTGATTCTCTCTACACGTAAGTTTACCATAAAATTTATCTTGCCCAATATTCTCAATACATCTATCTATTCACCAATCTCCAATGAGCTCATGAAGAATATTGTGTCTCATCCGTGGCCATACTCAACGACTCTTTTTAT
>NW_004444217.1:1249134-1272420 GCF_000243295.1 Trichechus manatus latirostris
GGAGGCTCTGGGGGGAGTCTGTTTCCTTGCCTTTTACAGCTTCTCGAGATTGTCTGCTCCATCTTCAAGGCCAGACATGGCAGCCTAAGTCCTCCCACAGCGTCACACTGACCTCGCTTTCATTGTCACATCTCCTTCTGTGTTTCTGACTCTTGGCCACCATCATCCACTTTTAACGACCTTTTTGATTACATTGGGTACACCTGGGTAATTCAATATAATCTTGCTCTTTTAAGGCCAGCTGATTATCAACCTTAATTCCATCTGCAACTTTAATTCCCCTATGTTATATAACCTTAAATATTTAAAAGTTTTGGGGATTAGGGTATAGACATCTTTTGGAGAGAAGGAGATACATTATTCTGCCTACCACATTCTTATAATGTGAAATAGATAATGTTTTGTTCTTGTTTTAACTTTTGGGTGTGTGTGTGTGTGTGTGTGTGTGTGAGTGTCCTGAGTACTGATATAAAAATAGTCTGACTCTAGGCAGTGAATAAAATAAAACAAAAGCAAATACGATGACTTCTACCTATTTATCTATCATCTCCCTTTTGATTTTTCTCTAAGTTTATCCATATGGAAAACCACTGATACAATGTATTTATCTTTTTGGTTGTCAGCTCCACACTAGTTTGTTCTTGTAAGAAAAAAATGTCGAGAATTCAATTTCAAAAGCAGTCTGAAGTGATAGAAATCAGAGTAAAAATAGTCCGTTCTGTATGCAGTTGTCTACATATATGGTAAAACATGCTGATTTTACTATACATAATTTACAAAACATTTATTTTTAAAATACCTTTGAGATAGTATGAAATATAAAGTCATCTGAAAACATTTAAAGAAAATTTAAAAAATAATAAATCAGAAATAAACTACTAGCAGGAAATAAATACATTAAAACCACACAAGATTTCACTTAATGATGATGAGTTTCCCAGTAGCCATGTCAAAATAAAATCATCAAGAAACCTAATTTTTACTACCCACCACAAGGAAACATCCAGTTCTTTCTTGTGTCGTTGTTATGTAGCACTAGATTCAGGAGAAGTTACTGTGTGGATTGTTGTTATCAGCTGCTGTCAAGTCCAAAGAGCCCTGGTGAGGCAGTGGTTAGGTGTTCAGCTGCTAATCAAAAGGTCAGTGGTTTGAACTCACCAGTTGCTCTGTGGTAGAAAGATGTGGCAATCTGCTTCCGTAAAGATTACAGACTTAAGGAGAGGGGGGGCTAAGATGGCTGAAGTTGCTCCTGGTGGTCCCTCTTACAACAAAGACCCCGAAAAAACAAGTGAATCAATTATATATGACAATCTTGGAGCCCTGAACATCAAAGGCAAAGTAGAGGAATCAGACCGAGTGGCAGGGGGAGGGAGAGACGGTTCAGAAGCAGCAAGAAGTTGTCAGATCTGACAGTATAACGACAGAGTCAATAAGTGAGAAGTAGGTTTCATAGGCTTTACAGGAGATGGTTCAGAACTATGGATTGTACATAAGCTGGATGTTCATAACCTGAGGACTACCTGTATTAGAGTGACTCAGGTGAAAAACAATGGTGACACAGACTAGGGTGTAATGGCAGAGTTGTGGAGAAGTAATTGGATTCTAGATATATTTTAAGATAGTGTCAAAATTTAGCCAGGTTGTGGGATATAAGAGGAGAAGAGAAGTCGGGGATTATCCTAGTGATTTTGTCCTGAGTACATGGAATTGTTATAACTGCACTGGGAAAAGCTACACGATGAATAAATTTAGCAAGTGAGCTCCGAAGTCAAGTTATGCCTATGCTAAGTTTGGGACAGGCATAATGTGACTTCTAAACTCACTTGTTAAATTTATTCAAAATGAGAAGACACAGCTACAAACATCCATTAATAATCAGAAAGTGGAATGTATGAAGTATGAATCTAGGAAAACTGGAAGGTGTAAAAATGAAATGGAATGCATAATCATCGATATTCTAGGCAACAGTAAGCTGAAATGGACTGGTATTGGCCATTCTGAATCAGACAATCAAATGGTCTACTATTCCAGGAATGAAAAATTGAAGAGGAATGGCATCACATTCATCGTTAAAAAGAACATTTCAAGACTATCCTGAATACAATACTGTCAGTGATAGGATAATATCCACACGCCTACAAGGAAGACCAGTTAATACGACTACTATTCAAATTTACACACCAAGCACTAATGCCAAAGATGAAAAAATTGAAGATTTTTGCCAACTTCTGCAGTCTGAAATTGATCAAACATTCTATCAAGATGCACTGATAATTACTGGTGACTGGAATGTGAAAGTTGTAAACAAACACGAAGGATCGTAAGTGGAAAATACAGACTTGGTGAAAGAAATGACACGGGAGATTGCATGATAGAATTTTGCGAGATGAATGACTTATTCATTGCAAATATCTTTTTTCAACAACATAAACTATACAAGTGGTAGTCCAGGGATGGAATACACAGGAATCAAATCAACTACGTCTCTGGAAAGAGGTGATGCAGAAGCTCAATGTCATCAATCAGAACAAGGCCAGGGGCTGATTGCAGAACAGACCATCAACTGTTCTTATGCAAATTCAAGTTGAAGTTGAAGAAAATTAAAACAAGTTCACGAGAGTCAAAGTAAGACCTTGACTATATCCCACCTGAATTTAGAGACCATCTCAAGAATAGAATTGATGCACTGAACACTAATGACCAAAGATTGGACGAGTTGCGGGATGACATCAAGGACATCATACATGAAGAGAGCAAAAGGTCATTAAAAAGACAGGAAAGAAAGAAAAGATGAAAATGGATGTCCAAAAAGACTCTGAAACTTGCTCTTGAATGTAGAGTAGCTAAAGCAAAAAGAAGGAAATGATGAAGGAAAAGAGCTGAACAGAAGATTTCAAAGGGCGGCTCCAGGAGAGAAACTAAAATATTATAATGAAATGTGCGAAGACCTGGAATTACAAAACCAAAAGAAAGAACACGTTCAGCATTTCCCAAGCTGAAAGAGCTGAAGAAAAAATTCAAGCCTCAAGATGCAATACTGAAAGATTCTATTGGCAAAACATTGAATGACACAGGAAGCATCAAAAGAAGATGGAAGGAATACACAAAGCACTGTACTAAAAAGAATTGGTCACTGTTCAACCATTTCAGAAGGTAGCATATGATCAAGAACTGATGATACTGAAGGAAGTCCCAGCTGCACTGAAGACACTGGCGAAAAACAGGACTCCAGGAATTGATGGAATACCAACTGAGATGTTTCAATAAATGGATGCAATGCTAGAAGCTCTGACTTGTCTATGCCAAGAAATTTGGAAGACAGTTACCTTGCCAACCGACTGGAAGAGATCCATATTTGTACCCATTCCAAAGAAAGGTGATCCAACAGAATGCGGAAATTATTGAATAGTATCACTAATATCACATGCAGGTAAAATTCTGTCAAAAATATTTCAAAAACAGTTGCAACAGTACACTGTCATGGTTTGAATTATGTCCCCCAAAACATGTGTGTACCATTTTGGCTGGGCCATGATTCCTGGTACTGTGTGATTTTCCTGTATGTTGTAAATCGTGCCTCTGTGAAGTTAATGAGGGAGGATGGATGGCAGTTGTGTAAGGCAGGACTGGATCTACAAGACTGGATTGCGTCCTAAGGCAATCTCTTGAGATATAAAAGACAGAAGTGAGCAGTGAGACAGGGGGACCTCATACCATCAAGAGAGCAGTGCCGGGAGCAGAGCGTGTCCTTTGGACCAGGGTCCCTGCGCAGAGAAGTTCCTAGTCCAGGGGAACACTGATGAGAAGGCCGAGACAGAGAAAGCTTCCCCTGGAGATGACACCTTGAATTTGGACTTTTAGCCTACTTTACTGTAAGGAAATAAACTTCTCTTCGTTAAAACCATCCACTTGTGGTATTTCTGTTATGGCAGCACTAGATGACTAAGACATACACCAACAAGGAACTGCCAGAAATTCAAGCCAGACTGAGAAGACGATGTGGATGGAGGGATGTCACTGATGATGTCAGATGGATCTTGGCTGAAAGCAGAGAATACTAGAAACATGTTTACCTGTGTTTTTATTGACTATGCAAAGGCATTCAACTCTATGGATCACAACAAATTATGGATAACATTGCAAAGAACAGGAATTCCAGAACACTTCATTGTGCTCATGTGGAACCTTACATATACCAAGAGGCAGTCCTTCAAATAGATCAAGGGGGTACTGTGTGGTTTAAAATCAGGAAGGGGTTGTATCCTTTCACCATACTTATTCAATCTGTGTGCTGAATAAGTAACGCAAGGGGCTGGACCATATAAAGAAGAATGTGGCATCAGGATTGGAAGAAGACTCTTTAACATCCTATGATATAAAGATGACACCGCTTTGCTTGCTGAAAGCAAAGAGGACCGGAAGCACTTACTGATGAAGATCAAACTCTACAACCTTCAGTATGGATTACACCTCAACCTAAATAAAACAAAAATCCTCACAACTGGACCAATAAGCAACATCATGATAAACAGAGAAAATATTGAAATTGTCAAGGATTTCATTTTATTTGGATCCACAATCAATGCCCAGGGAAGCAGGAGTCAGGAACTCAAACGACGTATTGCACTGGGCAGATCTGCTGCAAAAGATCTCTTTAAAGGATTAAGAAGCAAAGATGTCAGTTTGAAGACCAAGTTGCACCTGACCCAAGCCATGGTATTTTCAGTTGCCTCATACACATGGGAAGCTGGACTAT
This sequence comes from Trichechus manatus latirostris, assembly GCF_000243295.1. Classification (NCBI taxonomy): domain Eukaryota; kingdom Metazoa; phylum Chordata; class Mammalia; order Sirenia; family Trichechidae; genus Trichechus; species Trichechus manatus. The sequence goes on from NW_004444217.1 coordinate 1,253,891, forward strand.
GAATAAGGAAGATTGAAGAAGAATTGATGCCTTTGAATTATTGTGTTGTCGAAGAATACTGAATATACCGTGTACTTCCAGAAGAACGAACAAATCTGTCTTGGAAGAAGTACAGCTTGAATGTTCCTTAGAAGCAAAGATGGCAAGACTTCTTTTCACATACTTTGGACATGTTATCAGGAGGGACCAGACCCTGGAGAAGGACACCATGCTTGGTAAAGTAGAGGGTCAGCGAAAAAGAGGAAGACACTCAATAAGATGGATTGACACAGTGGCTGCAACAATGGGCGAAAAAGAGCAACTGTTGTAAGAACGGCGTAGGACTGGACAGTGTTTTGGTCTGTTATACATAGGGTTGCTATGTATTGGAACCAACTCGATGACACCTAGTAACAACAAGTTTGCAATGTATTTAGACATGGAAATGGAGATGTTATGTAGGCAGTTGGATATAAGTCTGGAGTTGAGGAGAACATTCTGTGCTGTGGATATATATTTACAAATAGTCAGCATATAGATGTATGTAAAGCCTTGAAACTAGATAACATCAGTGAAGGAATGAGTATAGATAGACTAGAGAAGAGGACCAAAGGCTGGAAGTTTGCATTCTTCAATGTAAGAGTTTGCGGTAAAGAGGAAGAACTAGCAAATGATACTAAAATTGAGTGGCCCAATAAGTAGGAGAAGATTGAGCATTGTAAGATGCACTGGAAGCTAAGTGAAGAAAATATTTCTAGGAAGAAAGGATAACTGATTGTCAGGTGCTGTTAACAGGCCAATAAAATGAGGACTAAGAGTTAACTATTGGATTTGTCAACCAAATTGTTGATAATATTGTCACAGTAACAGCAAAGTAGTGATAGAGTCTGATTAAAACGGGTATAAAACAATGGAAGGAGACAAATTAGGGTCAAAAAGTGTAAACAACTATTTCAAGAAGTTTTGTTGCAAAGGAGAACAGAGAAATGGGTGGCAGCTGGAACAGGGCAGGGGATGATGTCTTTTTTTTTAAAGACTATATGAATTACAGTATTTGGTGCCTACTGGGAATAATCCAATAAAGGAAGAAAATTAATAATGAAGGCAAGAAACGTAGAAATTGCTGGGACAATGTCCTGTGTAGGAGAGAGGAGATAAAACACAAGTAGGTGAATTGCCTTTAGAGAATCCATGTATTTCATCTTCAGAAAAGGTGGATGGCAGAGGCTATGGTACAGATGTTGAACGTAGAAAAATGTGATGGTAGGAATCTGTAGAGGCTCTCTGCTGACTACTTTTGCCTTGTATAAAAGGGGAAAACAAATTCATCAACTGACAATGGAGATGAGGGAAATGTTGGAGATTTAAGGAGAAAAGAGAAAGTGTGAAATAACTCTCCAGAAACATGCATATAGTATGATTGCTAGATAACATTAGTCCTCAGCTGATATCTATGGCTATTAATTTAAAGTGGGGCTAATTAGTATCATCTGTCTTTGTCTCAAGCCACATTCAGCTGAGCAGGTGAAGATATGCAATAGATGAAAATTTCAGTTTATATATTTATTATTGTGGTAAATTTATATATGACACAACATTTGCACTTTCAACATTCTTCACCTGTACAATTCAGTGGCACTGTATTCAGAAAGTAATCAGGGTCGTGGTTACTCCGTGGTCACCATTTTCTGGCTTACTTTTTTGAGCATGAAACAAATGGAAATACATTTGGGACTAGCAAGTGCCTTCAATATGGTAAGATACAAACATTTGGGAAGCAACAGAAAAGAATTTCATTGTGAGCTAAACCACATGCTTTCTGGTGGTTATTCAAAATCCACTGAGCTGAAAGTAACAGAAATCGGATTACTATTGAAAATTGAGAAAATAATAGTGTTCCAAAAACAACATGCAGTACATGGTTATATGTACACTTTGCAACAAAGTGTTACAAACAAATAGAAATGTCTACTCAAGAGCTTCCTGTGCTGCATCGTAATTTTATTAGGCCGATGGTCAAGCATAAAATAAGGCTATAGAATAACACTCCGCTAAGTCAAAATGCATTGCACTTCTTTGTCATTTCTCTTTCTATGATCAAATAATTCATTACTATTTGCTCGGATGATGAGGGTTTGTGTTGAGAAAGTTATAAAAGTATATAACATAAAAGCTGTAACTTTCTTCTCTTTTCTGTCCCTTCTTACTAACAATTCATGTGTTTCAATTCTATTTTCCAACTACTATGCCATTAAAAAAAAAATCTCTGCTGTAAACTAGAATTATGATCCTATTGTGAATTTTTTAAGTTTAAACCAGTCTATGATGCTTCCAATTTTGCAGAATTGTGTCCTTTCCAAAGATGTAGAAACAGTGGGTAGTTACAACCACCCAATTTGTTTATGTGCAGTAGATACTGTTGCCATGGCAACAGTGGACAACAGAGGATAGCAGCACACCAATAAGTTCCCTGCACTTTAATAATGGTTCTCTTTTATCTGTTGGTACATTCATAGCCTATACACAACTGAAAAACCACCAGGAAGCTAAAAGCTTCAATGCCTGTATAACAGCATAAGATACGGAAATACCATTCTATTCCTCCTCGATTTTTATATATTCTCATTCACAATAATGCTTTTCAGTATTTAGACGACTCATCCCTCTACAGCGCCATGATTTTCTAAAATAGAAGAATGATAAACAGAAAGCAATATAAGTGCAGCAAATTCTTCACTATTTTATGTTTAGCTTTTGTGTATATATATGTGTGGGTACAGATATTATCTGTCCCTTTGAAATGCGCATAGATAGAATGGATGGTCTGACTTCATCAGTTAAAGGTACATTTCCTTTTAGACTCATTTTAGTGAGATTTTTACCTCTGTTGAAAATGGAACCATATTCCCTAAGGCAAGTGCTCAGTATCATTTTTCCTCATTAGCCTCCAGTCATTTAGGTTTCATTTATAAAAACAACAAGCAGTTACTAATAAAACGGAAATAAAGTACTCATCTAGATTATTAAAATTTTTTATTAGACACTGTATAGAGAAAATAGGAGAATGAAGGATTCTCACTCTCCCTCCTGTTTTGGCATTTAATATCATCTAATTTGTAATTGTTCCTTAACCCTTCTCCTCTCCCTCCTCACATTCCATCTAGTCGTTGCTTAGATATTTTTTTTTTTTCCATTTTGCTTCTAACTTGACCAACAATGTGTCTTATTTTTTGCTGGGATGATGACTTCCTGATTTGATATAGCTGGTCTTGATTCTTGAATCTGAAAAGCAAATTTTTAAGCCTGGTCTGACTTTGTATCTATTCTTTATATTCCAGCTCCTCCTTGTCCCAGTGCATGACACGTGTTTCCTTGAGCTGTGATGGTTCTGTGATCACCCTCTACCTTAGTTGCTTTAATACAGGCAGAAATTTCACAGTTCACAGCAACCTTCTTGTAATAAACGAAAAACCGAAAGTTAATGAAAGGTTAAACACGAATATCATAATTGGAATAGTCTAATATTTCATTCAAAATGACTTCTTGTTCAAAGAGATCATCAAAATGGCAATTACAGGCCAAAGGAACAGGGAATGAGTAAGAACACTGGGGATTGAAACTAAATTTAGCAAGTAATGGGACTCAGCAAAATGCCATTGGGGTCTGAAGTCAGGTTATCCATGCTCAAATTCCTGTTTTGCTACTTACATGATTTTTTAACTACGGCAGTTTAATTTTATTTCCTAAACCTCAGTTTCTATAACTAAAAACTAGAATAATAGTAACCCTTTGATAATAGGGGTTTTGTCTGGATTCATTTAGATAATATATATATATAAAGCACTTATCATAGTATCTGACATGGGTAAATGTTCTATAAATATTAGCTACAATTTTTTTTTATGAATGAAGTACAGCCAAAGCTTAGTCAGAGGTAAATTTATAGAATTAAATATTATTCATCAAATTGTTAAGTAAAAAAGAAAAAAAATATATAGATACTCAACTCAAGAAGGGTGACTAAAAAGGCTAGTAAAACAAGGCAATGAAAGCTTAATCTGAAATTAATCATTAGAAGATCAAAAGAGAAGAGTAGATAAATCCGTAAGATTTAATAAATCTAGTTAAAAATACTGAGAATAAATACTCAAAGTTATGAAAAAATCTGAAATTCAGCACTGAAGATATATATGACATGTCTGCTGAGGCATATTACAAAGCATCTGTTAGAAAAAAAAGGTGAAAACCTTTCATAGTTAGTAGCCAACCACTCTTAACCCCTTATACCTGAGAGTAGGTCTGCCTGGGCACTTTCCTAACCTTAAACCTAATTTCAGTAAAATGACCCAATAAGAATTTTTAGAGAGTTACTTGTGTTCTTTCGGTGACTGTTCGCCTCTTCTCAAGTCAAAAGAGAAACGCTTTACAGAGAATTTAATATATGTCTCCTTCAGTTTGGCAGATAAAGTAGAGGTGTGGCTGATTCCTTCCTGAGACGCAAGGACAAGAATGAGAAACTGGGTAGCTGCTTTGCTGGCAGACTCAATGAGTCTGTGAGCTTAAGATTAGTATTTATTTTCTGAGTTTTCCAGGGCAAAGAATGCGGGTTACTAGGTACGACTCATGTACTAAGGACAGCCATTGTCTTAGAACCTGTTGAAGAAGGCTACCTGGATAAGGCAATATGCAAGAGTAGAGAGTAACTGGAATTCTCTGAGACATCACTGGGACTAGGAAGAAAACACGTTATCAGGGAAAAAAAGAGAGAGAAATTTATCCATGTCAAATAAACTGCGTTTGAGAGAACCCCAGTAATGGAGAGGCGGAGAGAAGGGTCCTTCAAAGAACCCCTAAAAAAATCCGTGAAACAGAGTCAGGTTGAAACCTTGTCATTTGCAGCGAGTTCCAGTGTTAAAACTCTGATACCTTGATTGTCAAGAAAGAACATGTCCTACTATCCTTACTTATCTTCCCTCCATGCTTCAAACCTGTCAAGGTCAGACACCAAGGTTAAATGGATTGGGTGGAAGAGTAGAAGCAGTGGGCAAAAGAGAGGCAAACACATGATGACTCTGCTCCCTAATAGGAAGCTCTGTGCCTACAGCCGGCTTGAAGAAAAGGAGAGAGAGCATAACTCAGACGGATAGAAGTGAGAGCCTTCCTTCCCAGAGGACCAGGGTCAGGACCAGGTCAGGAGCTGAGAGTCAGATGGATTCCTGGAATTCAAGAATACCTGCCATCTCACTTCACAAAAGAAGATATTCAGGCAGCTAACAGACACATGAAGAAATGCTAACGGTCATTAGCCATTAGAGAAATGCAGATCAAAATTACAATGAGATATCATCTCACCCCAACAAGGCTAGCATTAATCCAAAAAACACAAAATAACAAATGCTGGAGAGGTTGTGGAGAGACTGGAAGACTTATACACTGTTGGAAATCAATCTGGCGCTTCCTTAAAAAGCTAGAAATAGAAGTACCATACGATCCACCTATCCTGCTCCTTGGAATATGTCCTAGAGAAATAAGAGCCGTCACACGAATAGATACATGCACACCCATGTTCACTGCAGCACTGTTCACAATAGCAAAAAGATGGAAGCACCCTAAGTGCCCAACAATGTACGAACGGATAAACAAACGATGGTATATCCACGCAATGGAATATTATGCAACGACAAAGAACAATGATGAAGCTGTGAAACATCGTATAACACGGTGGAAGCTGGAACTTATTATGCTGAGTGAATTTAGTCAGTCACAGAAGGACAAATACTATATAAGACCACTATTATAAGAACTCAAGAAAAGGTTTAAACACAGAAGAAAATATTCTTTGATGGTTACGGGGCTGGGGAAGGAGGGTGAGGGTTATTCACTAACTAGATAGTAGATAAGAATGATCGTAGGTGAAGGAAAGGACAGCACACACTACAGGGGAAGCCAGCACAACTGGACTAAACCAAAGCTAAGAAGTTTCCTCAATACAATCAAACACTTTGAGAGACAGAGTAGCCGGGATGCGGGGTCTGGGGTCCATGCTTTCAGGGGACATCTATGTCAATTGGCATAACAAAGCTTATTAAGAAAATGTTCTGCATCCTACTTTGGTGAGTGGCGTCTGGGGTCTTAAAAGCTTGCAATTAGTCCCAACCACCTGGAGTAAAGGAGAACGAAGAACACCAAAGACACAAGGAAAGTATTGGCCCAAGAGACAGAATGGGCCACATAAACCAGAGACTTCATCAGCCTGAGACCAGAAGAACTAGATGGTGCCCGGCTATGACCAGTGAACATTCTGACAGGGAACACAACAGAGGGTCCCTGATGGAGCAGTAGAACAATGGGATGCAGAACTCAAATTCTAGTAAGAAGACCAGACTTAATGGTCTGACTGAGACTGGAGGTTCCCTGGAAAGCATGGCCCCTGGACTCTCTATCACCCCAGAACTAAAATAATTTCCGAGGCCAACTCTTCAGACAGGGATTGGACTGGACTGTGGGACACAAAGTTATACTTATGAAGAATGTGCCTCTTAGTCAAGTAGATACAAGAGACCAAAGGGGTGGCTTCTGTCCAGAGGTGAGAGGGGAAGGCAGAGAGAGTTAGGAGCTGGTTGAATGTTCATGGGGAATCAGGGGCGGAGGGGAAGAGTGTGCTGTCACAGAACGGAGTGAGTGGTTGGGGGTCTCATAACATTGTATGTAAAAAAAAAAAATTCTGTATGGGAGACTAACTTGAAATGTAAACTTCATTTAATCACAACAATTAAAAAAAAAAAAAGAATACCTGCCATCTGTGCACAGAGGCCCTAGGGATTAGGCTGTGTAGGAAAACATGCAAAGAAGACTGAAGATTACGAGACCACTACAAACAACGCTACGCCAGTATAATTATCACCGACTTTAGATGGGAAGGGTCTGCTTAGGAAGGCAAGCACTAAATAAGTATTTGTTGAACCACTGAATAAATAGAGAAGTTTTAGTGAAGAGGCCCCATATAAAACAAATATATCAACTAAATTAAAATATATTTAAGAACAATAGCTATTTAAAAAAATATTAAATAAAAAGGTCCCGTTTAAAACATCACCTACAAAAATATCTTGATTTAAACCAAATGATAAATATTCTGCAGAGTCTATAGGAATAAAGGAGACCTGGTGGCACAGGGGTTAAGAACTTGGCTGCTCACCAAAAGATTAGCAGTTGGAATCCACCAGCGGCTCCTTGGAAACCCTATGGGGCAGTTCTACTCGGTCCTGTAGTGTCACTATGAGTAGGAATCGACTCGACGGCAATGGGTATAGGAATAAAACCATAAAACTCATTATTGAATGAAAAAAAAATCTGAGTAAAATTGGGATTGAAAGGGAATGTTCCTTATGGAAAAATAAAATATTAAAATGTTTGTTCTTTCATTGTCCAAGAGCCTGAGTGACCTAGAAAATCAATTGCAAGCAACATAATAAAGGGACTCTTCTACCTGATGAAATTTTTCTAATTAATTTAGAATTATACTGCATGAAATAGTCAATAAAGTACTTTATCTCTGTCTTATGGGGTGCCATAAAGTGATAATCATACATCATTTTGCAAATGTATAATGAATACAGCAGAATTTTTTTTGCCATGATTAAACACGTGGTTAGTGTGATAAAATAGTCCAGAAACATAGAAAGTCATATGTGTTTAGTATATGAGGAAAACAATATTTTAAATTGAATTATTAAGTATATACTATGTAACAGCTTGTCAAATAGTGTACTCAGAAAAATAGAAAAAAATATAACACAATACAACACAATACAGATAAAGCCTAACATCTAAAAAATTTATAAAGTTAGTCCCACATGGAGTGTAAGAGTGAGACATAAAATAACAAAGAAAACACAAGTATACATTTATTTGGTTTCAGAGTATGGAAGGAATTTTTTATTTTAAAAACCTATGGAAGAAATAATGAAGGAAAAGTTGGTAAAATTTGACCATTGTCATTTTTTTTAATTTGTCAAGTTAAAAAAAATGAATAACGTGAAAAATATCAAGACAAAACAAAGTTTAAGAAAATGTACATTTTGTAGCATATACAATAGACAACATATTTATAAATTTACTATGCAATGGACTTTAACAAAACAAAAAAGATCAAAGGATATGAACATGTGTTATTAAAAATAAAAATGACAAATGCCAGTATAATAGAATGTTCAGCCTCCTTAGTCATAAAAATGCTATGTATTCGAGTAAGCAATGCTAGCTGTCACAACAGACAAACACAAAAATCTCACAAACTTAGCGAAATGAAAATATGTTTCTATCTTAATTTACAGCCTAATGTGGGTCAGATGGTCCTCCTTCACTCTGCAGCTAAACCATCTGGAACATATGGTCTCCAAAGAAAATGCGGTGGACACTTACCATTGTTCCTGCCACATGCTGTTAAACACAAAGTTTCCATTTCAGGAGCTCAGCTTAAAGAAATAGGCAAAGACAAACGCCTCCAAGCACAGGGTTGTTTACTTCATCAAAATATATACAATCATAATCTGATAAACTTTATATGTCGCCAATATTGAGGGGAAAAAAAGAACCCGTTGCTGTCAAGTCGATTTCGACTCATAGCAACCCTATAGGACAGAGTAGAACTGCCTCATAGGGTTTCCAAGGAGCGCCTGGTGGATTCCAGCTGCTGACCTTTTGGTTAGCACCCGTAGCTCTTAACCACTGCACTACCAGGGTTTCCATATTAAGGGGGGGGGGGAGCTAATTATATCAATTTCATTGAACACTATACAACAATTTAAAATAATATTTTAAAAGAATACAAAAAAAGAAGTGAGACGTTCACGCTGTACTAGTACGTGAAAGAAGAGCAGAACAATTGTATGACGTGTTAGACACTTAGCTACCTATATATATATATTTTCAAGGAAACACGTGCATGATAGAAACAAGAATGGAAACAGATGTTATGTTTGAACCACAGCTAACTTTGAGTGTCCAACAGGCTCAGTGGCTGTTACGTTTCTCTTTGTAAACCACCGTTCCTAAGTGGACTCGGCAGCTGAGACTTTAATAGTTGGAAATGAGAAAAGTCTACTATTTTAAAGCTAGGGGAATTCTTTAAATAACATTGTTGTTGTCTTTTTTAGGTGCCATCCGGTTGATTTTGACTCATAGCGGCCCCATGTGACAGAGTAGAACTGTCCCATAGGATTTTTTAGGCTGTAATCTTTAATGGAACACGTCTTTCTCCTGCAGAGCTGCTGGGTGGGTTCAAACCACCAATCTTTCGGTTACAAGACAGGGCTCCCTTAAATAGCATTCAGAAAACCCAGATCTGATGCTACTGAGCAGATTCTGACTCATAACGACCCTATAAGACAGAGCAGAACTGCCCCATAGCATTTCCAAGGAGCAACTGGTGGATTCAAACTGCCGACCTCTTGGTTAGCAGCCGAGCTCTTAACCACTATGCCACCAGGGCTCCTAAATAGTGTTACTGCGGTATAATTTGTTTACCACAAAATTTATCCATCGTAAGTGCATGATAAATTATTTTTAGTAAATTTGTTAAATTGTGAAATCATAACCTCAATCCAGTTCTAGAACATTTTCATCACCCAATGAAAGCCCTCATGTCCATTCATAATTCACCCTCCAGCCCAGGCAACCACTCAACTACTTTGTGTCTCTTCTGAACCTTTTATATAAATGCAGTCATACAATACATGTCTCTGACTTCTTAACTCAGCATAAACTGTTGACCTTTGAAGACTAACCCTTCATTTTGGTTAAGAGAGGGGATAGTTCAGGGTTTGCAAAGTCAAAGCTTCAATTTTGAGGAGCCAAACTGCATCCCCATTAACATGTGCAATGCTGATTCTATTGTTACAAAGTTGTATTCTGGAAATTATGTTTCAGTTAGAGTAAATGCAGAGCTTTCTCGCTTTTGGGGGGTCTTGTAGTGGGTTCTAGGAGCCTGTGGGTGGTGCAAACAGATAACCTGCTCCATTGTTAACTAAAAGTTGGAGGGTCAAGTCCACATGGAAGTGCCTCAAAAGAAAGTCCTGGCAATCTACTTCTGAAAAAATCAACCATTGAAAGTCCCAGGGAGCACGGTTCTACTCGGACGCACATGAGGTCGCCATGTGTCTGAGATAACTCAAAGCAACTGGTTTGCTGGGTTTTGTAGTGTTCCTGGCCTAGACCACAGAAAAAGAGGATACAATATCCAAGTAGCAGGCTGACATGAAAAATGACTACTATAGACAGAGGAAAAGGAGGAATATGCAAATATACTCAGAAATTCCAACAGACTATCTGATCAAAGGTAAGTTAAATTATAACACAAATATCAGTCTCTAGATGTCTCCAATTTTGTCTTTCAATACCCTACACTATCTGCACTCCGATTTCATTTACGGATTCCATGATGAGCAGGGAATGCAGCCCCATTCTCAATATCCATACGTAGTCTGGAGAACGAATGCTTAACTTTCTTGTTATATTTGGATCCCTATATTTTACTCTTTGGACACTGCACAAACTCCTTCTTTCTTCAAATTAATATGTACTCAAGGCTAGATGTACGGCAGGCTTTACTTACTTGGGGAAGGTGAATGTAGGTTGCATTGCTTTGCAGTACAATAAAAATATTGAGTGCTGGGAATCCTAATCCTTAAATTTCATTGATCATTCTTTCCTCTAGGGAATCTCCTTGGGATCTGGTCTTTAACCTTACTTGTGGGACTTTTCTATCTTAGTGAAGTCCTCTGATCTTTACTTCTTTTAAGGAAAAGCCTGATCCACACTAACTGCTGAATGTGTTCACATTTTTGCGGGTGTGGTGTTGTTTTTACTCATCCGTGCCATAACTTGTTAAACATTACGATACGTTACTGAACAGAGTTCTTGTGTTAGCAGGAGTTCTGATGTGAACCCTTAAATTACTATTCTTTCTGTTTCTTATCTGTCTCTATCTCACAGACTAATGGGGATTTAGGCTATGGTTATTTGAGTTCTATGGGTTAAATTTATATTGAGAGTTTTCTAGAGGGAAAACATATTATTTTAGAATCATAAAACTGTGTTTATCTAATTATGTCAAGTGAGAGTAATATTAAATGAAAATTTCCAAATTGAAGTCGCCTATCTGAAAATATTCAGGGAAAAAAATGACATGAATTCCTCATGCATCTTCAAAGCAGTTATTCCAGAGTCAGAGAACAGGGTAAGCATAAAACGTCTCTAGCTCGTTTTTGTCTGGGCTACAGTCCTGAGGTCAGATCAATATTATCGTGTAGACTAACTACTTCTGGTCAGATGAAATTAGCTTGAGGCTCTGAGAACCCCACCCCCATTCTTGTTCTAAAATTTTGCTGAACCCTCCTTTTTTTTTTTCCCAAGAAATATTCATATTTGTTCTTGACTGTATTTCATAGATTTTTAAAAAGGCATATGAGTTGTACCAAATGCAGATAAAAAGAGCACTTCAGAAGAAATGTAGGTTGCAAAATGCTTTTGAAGATTATTTTATCTGATTTTGAATGAAATTATCTAGTATAGAAAATCAAAGCAGAAAACAGGTCAAAGAGACCAAACAAACATAAAATTACTATAGGGATGCAGGAATCATTCTAGAGAGCTTGGATTGGGGTACAAATATAAGCAGAGATAAATAGAGAAACACAATAGAAGTGGGTTAACAGATTTTAAAAGTTACAATCCTTTTATTTTCATCAAGAAGTTTTCAAGAAAATAAACATTTTAGATAACACTGCTTATTACTGAAGTCAAAATAGTTCAGATCCTTTTGACATGTCTGTTCCCGTTAATTATGGGAAACGTCATCTCTACAGCAAGCGTCAGCTATTAATGTAAATTAACTCAGAACGTCTGTGAATGTGTATGGGGGACTGATCAATGTGTATGTGTCTTTTCATCATTCCACAATTAATTAAAACAACTTATTAAAGTCAAGTGATCCCAATACGTGGTTTTCTACATTTGTGATCATATTTCTGTGTAATGTAGGGAGTTTGCCAATTACCACTTTCAAGGAGAAAATTTAGCTTTACCAAATATAAAGCATTTTAGTATCCCTCTCAGAGATTTTTCCTGAAAAGTTGATCAATATAATTAATGAATTGGGTGTTACAACATCAGATTATTTTATTTAAGACTTTTTTTTTCCTTTTTTTTTAATTGAAATGTATATAAAAGCGCTTTTGAAATACATAATTGCAACGACCTTTCAGTGGTGTGAGAGATTGGTAAAACAATGAACAAGGCACCTGAGATATTTCTTGTTGTTTTTACAAATAGATCACTATCTTGAAAGGGGTAGAATTAATAATAGTTACACTGAGAAGCTTTGCTTGAATTTAGGGTAAGTGTTTGTTAGGCTTGGAGCCCTGGTGGTGCAGTGGTTAAGAGCTTGGTTGCTAACCGAAAGGTCGGCAGTTCAAATCCATCAGCTGCTCCTTGGAAACCCTGTGGGGCAATTCTCGGCAATTCTACTCTGTCCTATGGGGTCGCTCTGAGTCAGAATCCACTCGACAGCAATTTTTTTTTTTTAATCTGTTCATCTTAAAACTAAAAGGCTTACTTTACTTTCAAAATGAAAAAATTCTCTTTCTCAAAGTAATGGAATCATAGCTTCTCAGTGTCAGCTGGAAATTTTCTCATAGAAAACTTGTCTATTGAATTCCCTTACAGAGTTGTTCCAGTTTCAGCTGAATTTGTGATAGAATTTTTCATTATTTTGACCACAAAAGTATCTTTCTGTAATTTTCAACTATTTCGTGCTGCCCTCTAGAATAACACAGAAGAATTATAATCCATGTAACAATTTTTCAATAATTTGAAAACAGCCATACTCCCTACATCTCTTATGCAATTTTTTAGCCATTCCTAGGTGGTTATGTTTTCAATATCCTATAAATGCCATTTGGAAGCTACCACAGTAAGATAAACTGTCAGACGGGTGGTGGTGCAGCAGAACATCGTCTGATGTAGTGCCAGAAGATGAGCCCCACCGATTGGAAAACACTCCAAATACGACTGAGGAAGAGCTACTTCCACAAAGTAGAGTTGACACTAATGACATGGACAGAGGAAAGGTGCCAGAACATTTATTTGCTGATATGGCATGACTCAAAATAAGAAGAAACATCTGAAAACATCTATTAGTAATCAAAATGTAGAATGTACCAAGTATGATCTATGACCACTGGAAATCATCAAAAATGAAACGGAATGCAAAAAGATCAATATCCTAGGCATTAGTGAGCTAAACAAATCTGTCTTGGAAAAAGTACAGCCAGAACGCTCCTTAGAAGCAAGGATGGTGAGATTTCGACTTACATACTTTGGAATGTTACAGGAGGGGTCAGTCCCTAGGGAAGGACATCATGCTTAGTAAAGTAGAGGGTCAGTGAAAAAGAGTAAGACCCTCAAGGAGATAGACTGATACAATGACTACAACAATAGGCTTAAACATAACAACAATTGTGAGGATGGTGCAGGATTTGATAGTGTTTTGATCTGGATTCACTATGAGTCGGAAACAACTGGATGGCACCTACCACCAACAACAGTGAGCTGAAACAGACTGCAGTTGGCCATTCTGAATTGGACAATCATATGGTCTACTATGCTGGAAGTGACAAATTGAAGGGGAATGGCACTGCATTCATCTTCAAAAAGAACACTTCAATTTCTATCTTGAAGTACAATGTTGTCAGTGATAGGATAACATCCATATGCCTCCTAGGAAGATCAGTACGACTGTTATTCAATTATACACCAATCACTAATGTCAAAGATGAAGAAATTGAAGATTTTTACCATCTTTTTCAGTTTGAAATTGATCAAAGTTGCAATCATGATGCATTGATATTAACTGGGGATTGGAATGTGAAAACTGGAAACGAAGAAGGGTCAGTAGCTGGAAAATACAGGCTTGGGTGATAGAAACAACACTGGAAAGTACATAATAGAATTTTGCAAAACCAATGACTTCTTCACTGCAAATACATTTTTCAACAATGAAAATGGCAACTGTACACATGCACCTCACCAGATGGAATACACAGGAATCAAATCAACTACATCTGTGGAAAGAGACTATGGAAAAGCTCAATATCATCAGTCAGCACATGGCCAGGGACTGACTGAGGAACAGAACATCAATTGTTCATATGCAAGTCCAAGTGGAAGCGGAAGAAAATTAAAACGAGTCCAAAAAAACCAAAGTATGACGTTGAGTACATCCCACCTGAATTTAGAGATGATCTCAAGAATAGATTTGATGAACTGAACACTAATGACTGAAGACCAGACAAGTTATGCACTGAAAACAAGGACTTCATATGTGAAGAAAGCAAAAAGTCATTAAAAAGACAGAAGAGAAGGAAAAAACCAAAATGGATGTCTGAAGACACTCTGAAAGTTGCTCTCGAACGTACAGTAGCTAAAGTGAAAGAAATGATGAAGTAAAAGAGCTGAACAGAAAATTTAGAAGAGCAGCTCAAGAAAACAAAGTGAAGAATTATAATGAGGGGAACATGGCGCTGTAGTCAGAAGTACCATGCCGTCCCTCCACAGCAAAGATCCGAGAAACTAAGTCAAACAGAGCCACACATCAATCCTGAAACCCTAAGCATCAGATGAAAAGATAAAGAACTCAGCCAAGCACTGAAAGGAATGAGAAACGGACCGAGAACAGAGAGCAAGGAGAGATACCTACAGAAGTTCCCTATCTGCTAGCGCAACATGGATCCGCCATCTTGGACTCCTATCAGAGATCAGTGAACTGGGGTATAAGAAAGCAACTTCACAGAGCTTTCAGCAGGAGACAGAACACCCAGTAACCAGCAATATATGCTTTCCCACCCCCCACCCTTCTTCACCCCCACTCGGCCTTCTCTGTTTCCTGTGGCCATAGTCTCTTGGCTGAGAAGCACCGGCTTCACACCGGTGTCACTTGGATTCCACCCGCTCACACTGGCCGGCTCCCTGAGTGCCATTTGTTGGTTGCTGGTGTGGCTTTTTTCTGCTTTGTTAGATTTTCCCTTACCTCTCACCATCTCCCCCTCCTTTCTCTCGAACACCTGGCTCCGTGTGCCATCTTTGCCTCTCCGTGAAAGGCTGCAAAACACTGCTTGACTGTGAAACTGCCTCTGGCCTGTGCTGCCATGCTAGTGGGACCCCTGGAGCTTTTTTTGTTTGTTTGTTCTGATTTGTACTCTTTTGATTTGTTTGTTTTCTTTTTCTTGTCTCTCCTTGGGAGCCCTTTATAGCTGGGCAGTACCGCACGGCTGGTGAGCTACTCCATTACTCTGTGCAGACGCACAGTGACATCTCTGGGGGCATTTCTTTTTTCTTGTTTTGTTTGTTTGTTTTGTTCTTTTGGGTTTTTTTGTTTCTTTGTTTCGTTTTCTTCTCTCTTTTTTCTTTCTTTCTTCATTTCCAGTTTCCCGTCTCTCTATATTTTACCTTCTCTTCCTGTCTCCTGAATGTATGGTGCTGTGTGACACTTCTACCCCTTCTAGCCAGGCTGTATTTCACGGCCTGGGAGCAACTTTCCCAGGCCTAGCAGCTGCACTGGTGGGATCCCTGGGGGCTTTTCTTTCTTTTTCTTTTCTTTTTTCCTCTAATTTTTATTTATTCATCTTTTTTATCCTTTTTCTTTTTCATTTTTGTTTTTCCCCATTTCTTAGTCTCTCATTTCTCAACTCCAATAGCAAGCTCCTTTAGCACTTTTTTATTTGTATGTATGTTTTTGGCTCCTGTTCCTTTCTCCCCTCTCTCCTCTTTCCCATACCCATCTTAGCTCCATACATCACAATATACCCCTCATTCCTGCCTATCTGCACTGTGCGCTGAACATTGCATTCCCAAGCAGCAAAGGCAAAGCTTACCGGAACCTGTCATGCACTGATTCCTGGTCCGCTCTGTTGGCCCCAGTATGTGCCACAAACAACCCATCCCAGCAACTCCCCTTCAGCTGGCCCTGCCCTGCTGTACCATACCTGAGTGACTGACCCTGCCCATTGGAGAAGGAGGTGAAAATTATCATGTCCACAGATGGGCAAACAACAAAGAATGCAGAGCACAGAACTATTGAATGCCCCAAAGACAGCAAACAATATCAAAACATACACAAAAACAGGACAGGATGGTTCCAGTAGGCATCCAGAATAAAACACCAGATGACTTTCCAGTAGAAGAAAAGGCACTAGAACTAACTGATAGGGAATTCAAATCTCTAACATTGAGAATTATCCAAAAGTTGAAGCAAAAAGCAGACAAAAATGAGGAAAAAATAGACAAATTCATGGAAAAGGCAGACAAAATCATGGAAAATACAGACAAAAATGGAAGAATTCAAGAAAATAATACAGGAACAAAATGCTAAAATACATTCACACATACAAATTGTACAAAACAACAATTACAAATCCAAATGATAAACAACAAGATTTCAGAAATGGACAATATCATAGAAGGGTTGAGGCGCAGGTTTGAAATGATGGAAGACAGGATCAGCGAAATTGAAGACAAATACTTTGATACAACTCTGTTTAAGGAAAAATCCAAGAAAAGAACGAAGAAAAATGAAGAAACCCTGAGAATTATGTGGCATACAATCAAAAGCAAAAATCTTCAAATGATCAGAGTTCCAGAACAGAAGGAGAAAACAGAAAACACAGCAAAGATCACTGAAGAATTGCTGACAGAAAACTTCCCCAATATCATGAATGATGAAAAGCTGACCATCCAAGAAGCTCAACGAACCCCATATAGGATAGGCCCCGAAAGAAAACCACCTAGGTATATCAAAATCACACTCGCTAAAAAAAAAGACAAAGAATCCTGAAAGCAAATCGAGAAAAGCAAAAAGCCACATACAGAGGAGAAACAATAAGACTAAGCTTGGATTATTAGGCAGAAACCATGCAGGCACGAAGGCAATGGGATGACGTATATAAAACCTTGAAAGAAAAAAATTGTCAGTGAAGAAAAATATATCCTGCAAAACTGTCATTCAAATATGATGGTGAAATTAGGTCATTCCTAGATAAACAGAAATTAAAGGAGTATGTAAAAACCAAACCAAATGTACAAGACTTATTAAAGGGAGTCCTTTGAACTGAGAACAAACAACATCAGACACAGGCTGAATCTAGGACACAAGATTGTACTAGCCAGATACCAACCTAGGAAATTAACTCTTAAGGACTATCCAAAACCAAAAGAATTACAACAGGGAAGCAGACAGGTTAATCTAAAAATGACAACAGCTTCAGAACAACAAAAGAGGGAATAAATGGTGTAGGTATAGAAACTTCTAATGGAGAGGAAGGCAAGGTGATACCAAGTAATAATAGACTGGTTCAAACCTAGGAAGATAAGGTAACCAAAAAGAAAGCTAACAAACCCACTCATCAAAATAAAGAAGAAAAACATAAAGTCTCAGTAAAAATTAAACCTACAAAAACAAAAGAAATGAAAAAAAAATCCACAAACAAAAGGAATTCAGCATAGGAGAGTAAGAGGAACAAAGAAAATGTCAGCACCACAAAAAAAAGTACTACAAAATGACAGCAATAAACTCACACTTATCAATAATTACACTGAATTTAAATGGCCTAAATGCACCCATAAAGAGATGGAGAGTGACAGAATGGTAAAAAAACAGGATCCATCAATATGTTGTCTAAAAGACAGCATTAGAAACAAAGACGAAATTTATTAAAAATCAAAGGATGGAAAAAATTTATCAAGCAAACAGCTATCAAAAAAGAGCAGGAGTGGCAATACCAATCTCAGATAAAGTAGACTTTAAACAAAATCCACCATAAAAGACAAGGAAGGACATTATATAATGATTAAAGGGGATGAACCATCATGAAGACATAACCATAATAAACATCTACGCACCCAATGACGGGGCTCCCAATTACATAAAACAAACTCTAACAACACTGAAAAGAGACTTCAACACACCGCTCTCAGTAAAGGACAGAACATCTAGAAAGAAACTTAACAAAGATACGGAAGACCTAAAGGGCACAAACAGCGAACTTGACCTCATAGACATATATAGAACACTCCATCCAACAGCTGAAAAGTACACATTCTTTTCCAATGCAGAAGGAACACTCTCCAGAACAGACCACATTTTAGGCCACAGAGCAATCCTCAACAAGATCCAAAACGTTGAGATAATACAAAGTTTCTTCTTTGACCACAACGTCGTCAAGGCAGAAAATAACAACAGGAAGAGAAAGGAAAAAAAAATCAACTACATGGAAACTGAATAACATCCTGCTTACACATCACTGAGTAATAGAAGAAATCAGAGATGAAATAAAAATATTCCTAGAATCAAACGAGAATGAAAACACATTATAGCAAAACCTTTGTGACACAGCAAAGGGAGTCCTCTGAGGACAATTTATAGCAATAGGTGCACCTATCAAAAAAGAAGAAAAGGACAAAATCAAAACATTAACTACAGAACTCAAACAAATAGA